>NW_019525450.1:1237582-1238005 GCF_002814215.2 Seriola lalandi dorsalis
GGGGTGGGGGGGGGTCCATGGAGCCTGCTGTGAGTCTGTTTGAGGCTCTGTGTCATGCCTGAGAACCTCTGACCATCTGCACATGCTAGTGTTTCATCTGCTTACAGTTCAATGACAGATAAATGTTCACTGAAACAATCGTGTATGTGTGGAGGAAAGGGAGAGGAGAGCTGATGGGGACAGATAAGGGTTTGATGTAAGGAAAGAAAGTAAAAAAAAAAAAGGAAGACAAAATGACTTTTCATCTCTTCCTTGCTCTTTATCTCTCCGTCTCCCTCTCTCCCCCCCACCTCCAGTCTGTCGTTCTCCCTGTGATCATTAGGAAGTTTTAATTAAAGACTAGAGGATTATTCTAGTGGCCTGCAGTCTTTCACCTTCTCTCATCATCATTCCCGCTCCTTCACCCCTCACCCCCACCCCCAG
>NW_019525450.1:1238025-1238447 GCF_002814215.2 Seriola lalandi dorsalis
ACCCCCCTCGCTCCGTGCTTCTTCAGGTTTTGGGTGCATGTATCTGAGCGTGTATGTGTGTGTCTGTGTGTCAGGAAGTTACATTTGTTGAAGAGTGGTGATCAAAGCCTTCCACCTACAGTGCAAGTGATCACGTTTTCTCCCCCTCTCTCTCTCTCTCTCTCTCTCTGTCTGCAGCAGATGTCTTAAGTCTCCCACATGCTGGGAAGTTGTGTGAATTAGTATCAATATTAAACACAGAGAGTATCCAGTGTAGGTTTGTTAAAATGTTAATTTCTCAGTTCAAACTGACTAAAGAGACTTTGTTCAAACATACTCACAGTGCTTATAGTGTTTCCTCATATTTTATAATTTGATGGTTTTTGCTGCTGCTTTTTGCTCATTAGGCCTAAAGCAGTTCCACAGGTGCAGACCCAGGCCTA
>NW_019525450.1:1238497-1288690 GCF_002814215.2 Seriola lalandi dorsalis
AATTAAACATTGGCAAAGTAGCATGGTTAGCACTGTTGCCTCACACCGACAGGTCCAGGTTTCCAGTCGCCAGCTGGAGCATTTTAGGTGGTGGTTGCCTATTGTCACTATGTGGAAATTTTCAATAATACAGTTATCTTACACACACAATTCTTTTGCCTGTCACTATGTGTGTTATATCCGTGACAGACAGCTGACCTGCCTCAGGTATACCAAGTCTCCATTTGCAAATGACAAAATACATCATTTGTAACTGCTTTAGAAATATTTTCTGATCTCTTGCTATCATTTGTCACTGATATTGTGTCTCATGACCTTCTAAAACCATTACAAACCACTGTTAAACCATAAATCTGTTTCAAAATGTGACAATGCTCTGGTTAGGGTTTGGTTAGGTTCACGCACAAGAACAACTTGGTTCGGTTTAGAGAAATATCATGGTCTCAGAACTTCAGCATCATTATGGAATGATTGTGATCATGCAACAACACTGACTTGCTGTAACAAAACATGAAACATGTTGTTGCTGCACTCACAGAGACATCTTTCTTTTCACTACATCAGTGCAATTAGTCAGTCAACCTCCTATAGGATTTGTTCAAAGGCTACCAATTCACAGTTTGTTTAGAGTTACAAGTTTTGAAATATGTCCAATAAATGCATAATATGAACTGTACAAAGAACATGTTCTAACTTCCCATATACAGTATGTGCATTGTGTGCATACTTGAGGTCTAACAAATGTGACAAATTTAATTAATTCCTCATGAAACATTTGAAAAAAAAGGTTTGACGCCTCCATCGTTTCCATCCATGTTTCCTGGCTCTCACTCTCCTTCACTTCCTCTGTTGTGGCATTATTGTGTTTCTTGACACATTACCACCAGCTGTTGATCAGTATGAAACTATGAAACTATTGACTGTGTATTGCATCACACTGCATTGTCCTGATGGCCTAGTTTTCTGAGACATAAACCCTGTGCCTGCAAGGTCACCAGTCTGAATCCAGTGTGGGAACCTCTGTCTGCTCTGAAAAGTTTTTTAATGTGTGTATTTCAAAATAAAGGCTTTGGACTGAAATTCTATTTGTCTTTGAAATGAATATAAACAGTATAGTATGATTTTAAGGATCTGGTGTTATTGTTCATTTTAATAGACTTTATTTATTATTGGAGGCCATATTGGAGAAATTGTTGTTAAAGTTTGACAGTGGGTCTTTTAATTCAAATGGACTTAATATTGTTGTATCAATATGAGAAGTACGTCTGATGTCACTTAACTGGGAGAAACTGGAGGTTTATATGGGGGTCAAATAATTTTGATAGAGGTCCACTTTTGGCACACACCCCACTATTTACAAACCCCTTCCATCCTTTTTGTTATTACCATAGACTGTACATAAAAATGCAGCCTCTGTGACGTCACTAGGGAACAGGTTTCTGAAGAGCAGTATTGAAGCTCAGAGTGAGCTCTTGGCAGAGCCTCAGTTTGCCAGTTTAATAACTGTACTAGAATATACGCTCCTGTTAGCATCAATAGAACAGCCGGGTATCTGGCTCAAAGGCTAACACAAGGCTAATTCATTTGCTATGTAATTAGCTAGTTAACGGGCTAAGCCAAGAAGCCAGGTTCGGTGAGTGCAGACACTGGTGTCTGCTGATTAGTGCTTTTGGAGCCTAGTGGTAGTAGTTGAACTCTAGTGGCCTTTAGAGGAAATGCAGTTTTGGTACTTCAGTTTTGGCTTCAGGTTGCCGCTTGAAAATATCAGGAGGGAGGGTCTTCACTTTTAAGAACGCAGTAGTCATCTTATGTGAGTATTTCTACACATGGATTTGTGAATCATGTCTCATGTATACTCTTACTCTACTCTAACACAGACCAAAGATGTGGCTGTGAGTGCGGGTGTGGCAGTTGTAGAGGAGGGTTTGTGTAATTGTGTTGAAGGTGTTTAGCAGCTGCATACAGAGACTGTCGTTTGTGTGACTGATCCCAGCAGCACACACACCGCAGGGAGTGGACACACACTCCTGTTAAACACACCTGAGATTATCACTTTATATGTTATAGTGCAGTGACTGACTTTGCAACGCGCTACCTAAGAATTCACTGCACTTATGAGGACTTCATTTTATTACCCAGAAAGCAATAATTACCTTAAATTCAAGTTGTTAAATTTAATAAAGTTTTCTAGGGTATCATAATGTCCTCACTTTGGAGGACAAAAACACACTCCCTCATCACGTCACATCAGCTGTCCTAAAAAAGTAGTTTATTTTTGTCAAAATCCCAAAGCTCCAGAGCACCCCATCTATCATGAACACACATCAGTTACATCATCCACGGTGTCAGAGGACGAGTGCAGCAGACACCTAATGACACACCTTTAAAGCATTGGCCTGTCTGCTGGCTTTGTCCCTGTAAAGAGAGGAAAGAGAGAAAATGGAGAACAATAAGACAAAGAGGAATGAGGAAGTGTAAGTTGGGTGATGGTGGGTGAGCGGGTGGGTGGTTAGGGTGCTGTCAGATGCTCCTTTTGGTGTTTGTTTGGTAGCAGTCATGATTAAAGGTGATCTTTAACTTCGTATCATGTATAGTCAAGTTTAAGTCGAGTCATTGGTTTACATTACATTGCATTCAAATGTTAGTATTTATTTTAGTATCCATCCATCCATCCATTACTTACTGTTTCTACGTGTGTGTGTGTGTGTGTGTGTGTGTGTGTGTGTGTGTGTGTGTGTGTCTGTGTGTGACAGACAAGTGCGTTTGAGTCTGTGTGTGCTTCAGTATGCACGCATGAGTTTTATGTCTCCACACATCGTTGCACCACGTACTCACACACTTCCATGGCCAGGAGGTGTTTGTTTCTCTTTTAAATGGGCGACGCGCCATATGTGTGGTCATTAGTCTAAAGACCGTCCTTCAGCCGCACCAGAGGACAACGTGTCAATGAGTAGATTAACTAGCCACCGGTGTTCCCCGGCTTTACTAAAGGACCTTGAATTATAGCAACTTTCACTTTGTTTCACTCCCATCTATTTTATGGAAAATATCACACAAATCACAAATGCCATGACGAATGTGTGGCTTAAGGGGAAAATACCCGAGCATTTGTTTTGAACATGCGACCGGGAAAAATAAAAAATAAAAAGGAAAAAAAAAAAAAAACAGACGGTGTTGCGGTGACGTGTTATTGCCAGGAAGAGAGGAAATAATTGGAAACGGCGTTCACAGAACACAGGATCAATTTGTACATTTGCCTTAACTCGTGTTGTGGTTCAACGCAGAGCAAGGAGCTGCTCTTTGCTCCATTTAAGGTTTTTAACCCCTATTAGACTGAAGCCTGGCTGACACTCTGTCCTACTGTAGCTACAGTAAATTGCCAATTTGGAACCTTATATCTGCCCCAGTCCTCCCCATGTCCATTATAGGAGAGTCATTGTTGTTGCGGTGCCTCGACTCTGCCTCACACACACACACAAACACACACACACATCCATTTTAACAAATACATACAGTATATAAACATAAACATGCACACAATAATACTCGCATTGTATTGCCGAAACACACAAAGACACAAACAGATACACACACACACACCATAGACAAAGATAGGAGCTCAATCTCACACTCTCAGGTGTGTAAACATGCACACTTTTTCAGCTGCACAAACATCCACCCTGTTGGTGATTCTGAGAGACATGGGCGCGAAATAACAGGAGGAATTGTAAATTTGAGTTACTGTACATTGGATCAGTGGTTTCCGACCTGCGGAAGGTTTAAGTCGGCCGACAAATCATTTGCAAACACTTTGGGTGAAAAAAAAGTAATTATATAAATATTAAAAATATTTTAAAATTCCTTTCACAGTTTTTTTTCTCATATCAATCACCGTGACAAGCCACTGTGGAGACTGTGGAACTTCCTTAATGTTTACCCTGATTTCAGTTCAGTCAAATGTTCAATCACTATCATTAAAATAAAAAACTGCTCTGAGGAGGCATTATTTGGCCTCGGTATTGTTATTTCTCTATTTATCATACATATTATTTTTGAGATTTTCAAGTGGGCCATTGGTTGGAAAGGGTTCAGAACACCTGCATTTGATGTAAATGCATGCGATGACTCAATTTCATGAAATGGTGAAAATATTCTGGTTTATAGATGATCAACAGACTGAATGATTGTTTAACTCTGATTATCTTTCATTTTTCTAGTTTTGTCTCCGATTTTACAGAATAAGGCAAGATGGGCTATTTATTCATTTAGCCTTTGATTATTGTAGGTAACATTTACAAATTTGAAAATCTGATAATCTGATTATCAACATTATTATTATAGACAACATTTCTGTGTGAGAATCCATGCATGCACATATATACAATTTAAGAATTTGTACACTATTCTGATCCACACATGCACTCTGTCACAAACACACCCCAGCACACATACACATGAAGGATGTGATATCCAGAAGACGCAGGGCCTTACCTGGGCCCTGTTAGCCCTGGGCCTGTCACAGTGTATGGACCGACCCATTTATCATGTAATCTGGTGGGGAGAATGGACGGGGCACTATCAGCAATCTGCTATTGATCCATGCCTGGGGCCCCTGCTATTGTTCATCTGTAGCCCTCGACTGGCACCCAGCATTAATGAAAGAAACTAAACAATGCATAGCAATCAGACACCCCCCCCCAAATCACCCCGTCGTCCCTCTCTCTCTCTCTGTCTTATGAGAAAGAGGACAGGGGGGTTAAGGAAGGGAACCAGGAGAAAAAGGGAAAAAAAAAAAAAAAGTTTTTTTCTCAGTTTGGGAGAAAACTTTTGTTATTATGTTTCTCTCCAAGAAGGTGTGAGCAGGGGGAGAAAAACACATTTATCATGTCAGAGGTTGCTCATATCATCCCTGACCCTGAGCGCCAGACGACGCCGTTGATATCAAAGCCGCCTATTGAATAATGCTCAACGCCATCCTCTGCCTAGGAAATAGAGACATAAGGTAAATCGGTACGATTGAGGGCTCCCAAGACAAAGGTGGCTGGGTTTTTGTAAGGTTTTGTCTTGTAAATACCATTGGCAAAATACTGATGAAGTCAGAGTGTTTAATATCTCAATAAGAAGGTGGTCATTTGACATTCTCGATGTGCTCTGAATGCAGACTCGGCAGGGGTCAAGGAATGTATTTCATTGAGCATTCATGGAGTTTTTTTCATCCAGACAGCTGACTGGAGCTTGTTCATTTATTTAACATTATGTTACTAAAGCTCAGCAAAGAACTGAGAGAATTCCACAATCAGCACAATATGAAATAAACTGTGGTAGTGTTTCTATTCTTCATTCAAATGTTTCCAAGAACCTTGAACACAACACAAAATACCTCCAAAACAAAGCACATGATTGTTTCAAGAAGGACTTTGATTTGTGTCCTCTAGGCAGAAATCTAGAAAAAAAAAAAAAAGACAGAATTTGAAAATACACTTGCCCTCCCACAGCTCTCTCCCCTCACGAGAGTGTACGCACTTCATACACACATGCAACACAGGCAACATGACCGCGGCCATGAGCCTTTGGCTACAGTTAAGGCTAAACTATAAGCCACATTCCACACAGCCACTCATTACCATGGAAATCTACCTCCACAACCAACCATCATAACACATTTAGATGTTAGAGGAAAATGAAGTTCGCATTTTACCTGATAACACACCGTATCACAGAAAAAGTCGTCTCAGACTGATTTCATAAACATGACAATGAGTTCATTCAGTTTTAAGGACTATGGATGTTACAACTGGCAATAATTGACAGTAAGAGGGTAACAGTTTATGTTTTAGGGAGAAATCCTGTATGATGAAATTTTCATTTTTTTTATTTGAGTTTGTATTCTACTTCCTCCTGTGCAAAGAGGACTAAACAGAGACCAAAACACTAACGAAATTCATTTTTGTATCTTCATGTTTAAGATGCCCCATCAAAGAACACTCGTGTATGTCTATCTAAATCCCTATAGACGCACCATGTCAGGCAGGTTTGTCCTCTCGAATGACTAAAAAGATGTTGCAGCTGCAAGATATAAAAGTGGACCTGATCTGAACCAATCAGGGTCCAGTGTGTAGGAATCTGGGCCATTTTCCAGAGCTCTTGTTTCCAGGCAGAAGAGATGCTGATTTACCCATTGAGGCTCCATTGTCATGTTTGCAGTAGGAAGTATGCCAGCTACTAAAGCACAGGGCCCACAGGACTTGGGTACTCATCTGTCGCCCCTGTCATGTGAAATAGCAACATACACCCTGCACCAAAATACACTCAAACACACATGAACAAAAGACTTTCACATACGTTTCATTTACTCCCATTTTGCACATACACATTGCAATCGAGATACTGTGGGTGTGCGCTCATGTACGAATATGTCTGAGAGAAATACCACAACCCTCTGATGAAGATCATGATATGCACTTGAAAGCCCCAGGGAAAGTTGTTAAGTAGACTTTGACATAAAGTTGCAGTAGTCATTTTTTTTTTATATCAACAATGGGTGAAATGACCTTGTGTGATGTAAAAGATACTGACTCATAAGGACGACTTATCACCTGACTCTGCACTTCTCCTCTGTGTTTTAGCATCTTTGGTTTGATGGCCCACAACTTTACTGTTTTGGTTCAGTCTCATCACCCCCATGAAAGCAGCAGCAGGCAGCTGTTTTCACTGTTTTCAAACCTACTGTTTGTTACCTGTCCAAAACCAGCAGACACACAGAAGCAGTGATTAGCTGTAGTGAACATAGTGGAGCATTATGCTGCTAAAAAACAGATATTTCCCTCAGGAATCGATAGAGAACAAAACAGAGCTAAAAGAAGAGTGAATATTGGATTTGCATGGACTTGTCATTCTGCAGATTAGACTGTCTGTTCTATACTAGTCTCTCTCTCCCTCTCTCTCTCTCTCTCTCTCTCATAAAGCAGTGTGATTGCCCATAGCATCACCATCTGCCAGCTAGCACGAGGTGAAACACTAAGCACTCTAGTGGGATGAATGAGTGATAGGAGCATGAGTGCTGCAAGTGTGTGAGTGTGTGTGTGGATAACGTGGGAGTACCCACACACACACACACACACACACACACACACACACCTATCATCATTGTTAAACCTGGTGTAAACAGCTCAGTCTTGCTGCTATGACAGTCTCCTGGCAGACAGGCAGACAGAAAGGGAGACAGATAGGAAGTTAGCCAGCCAGTCAGACAAAGTTAATCAGTGGCTGAAGCCTGATCCCACTGAGATTTAAGATTTAGTTTTTTAAGAGTGCTAACACACATTTCTCAACAGTCAGTCAGTTCACTTTTTCAAAGCTCTCCACACAAACTCACTGAAACTCAACTCACCAACCAGCCAAATGAGCTTCTTTACAAATAAAATAGAGAAAAATCCTTCCCACAACTGGCACAGGTAGTTTGTCCAGTAAAGTAGCCTTTGAATCAACACCTGATTTATATTAGAACTGTTTCTCTCCTGTAGATCCCCCTGAGTTAACTTCAACAGTTCCTTCATCTAAACCACCAACATGTCTTTTAGACCCTATTTAAACTAGGCTGTTCAAGGATTCTTAACCTTTAATTAACACCTCCATGTCAGATCTGACCACTTTATGTTTATTAACAAGCTACATACCACAGGCTTTTAAGGTTGCAGTGATTAAACCTCTGCTTAAAAAGCCTCTCCTCTTGATCCAGATGTTTTTGCCATCTACAGACCCAAATCTAACCTCTCCCTTAAATTCTAAAATCCTTGAAAAAGATTTTGCAAACCAATTATGTGACTATTGCCGCTGCATTCTCATCATTCTATGCTTTATTCGTATTGGTGGGGTTGTAAACATGACATTGTGGGTTTTTTGGCCAGCAAGGCAGCGTCACGTTCCAGCGTCTGTCCACCAGCTCCATGTCCAACGTGCTGCCATATTTATGTGCGTATTTATGAGTCTATTTTTGCCAAAGCAGCATGCATTTCTGGAGTGTTACATTCACTTATGAATGTATATAAATGCCTGTATTTATTTGCAATTGACTTGACGTTAATTTTTAATGATGCATTTCAGTTGTTTTGGACTTTGTCTTCACACACACAAAGTAAAAACTAGTTTTTCATGTTACTAGTCAGTAAGAGAGAGAGAGGAGCAGAAAGGCGAGGGAGGGAGACGGTCCATTAAACCTCCATTCTGTCTCCTCGTGCTCTGTGATCACCTATATACTGTGTTTTAATGGAGCTGAACCCAGGATATAGTTGTTCTCATTAACATGTTTTTGAAATTTGATCAAGGCTCATACTCAGTGCTATGCTGATCCGCAGTCATTACCGACCTGCTGGGCCGCAGATAAAATCATTATTTTATGATCACAATATCGTCAGACAGAGTAAACAAAAATGCAGGTTAATGGCAGCAGCTGTACTGTTGGATCGGCTGTATTGGCTTTTAAAATGAGTGATGACGGAGAAAGTTAGATGCAACAAAAGGTTCTCATCGAAATGAGCTGCAAACATATTTATGCTTGTAAAACACACAAAATGTTGGCAAAACGACTTTAATCTATATGAATTAATTGATATTAATGGGGCTGCTGGGAAAGTGACGCTCCACTTCCTGTGGACATTGAAACCGCGACGGGGCTGTGACTGAGCCGGATCACTGCACAGTTGGATGCTGTGTGCATTCCCAGTAAATCAGCCATCAGTGGACATCAGTGGTTTTCTCTCAAGATTGTCGAGTTTCAAGCGAGACAGACGTAACTGTGCAGTGTCAAGAGGCCTTAAGTCAGTCAGTAAGTCAGGGACAGACAGTCGGTGGGCAAGGTAGACAGTCAGGCAGTCAGGCAATGGATAAGTCAGGCGGTCGGTAAGTGAGGTAGACAGAAACTCAGGAGGTAAGTCAAACAGACATAGAGTCAGTGGGTAAGTCAGACAGACAGTCAGGGGTAAGTCAGACAGACATGTATCCTCCCCTGAGGGCTCCAGGGGGACGGGGCTGTGGGAGAGGCAGCAGCCAGGAGATAAGGCTCTCATGTGGGGCTGCTGTCGTGTAATTCCCCCTCTAATACAGCCAGGCCCCTGGTTCTCAGCTCAGCCCTGATCTTCACAACCTCTCCTGAGACTCAGCTGTCACAACCCAGCCCTGCCGCAACTCTGATCAGCCACTCACACACACACACAGAGAGAGAGAGAGAGAGAGAGAAAGGTGCTTAAGCGTTTTCATGTGTGTGCGTGTCAGAGAACGAGCACAAGTTCTGAGCCATGTGTGTCATTTTCCAAGAGTAGCTCAGGCAGACTGAGGCTAAAGCTAGACAAGTTCCTCGAGGGAGAGAGGATCAAGGCACAGCGAGCGTTACTCATATCTGTGTGCTTACAGTATATACAGCTGTGTGTCGACGCTGTCTGCATGTCTGGCTCTGTGTGGGTGTGTGTGTGAGAGAGAGAGAGTGTGTGTGTTCTCATACATAGACATGAAGATGCGCCGTCTCTGTCTGCTGCAAAAAAGAGTCCATCCCATCAAGTTTTTACTTCAGTCTTACAAAGTTGGTGTCAACTTGGTTGTAGTCTTGCTCAAGCGCACCTCAGCTCCCCCACTCCTCTACTCTGACATCATGAACACAGGTAAACTACTCATTCTGCACCAGGCTATTTTGGTTAATCGCTGCATGATGTTAGAATGAATGAAGTCTAATAAACCGTCTTATCTTGTTGTCAAATAGCCGCTTACTTCAGAACTACGACAGTTCAACTACCGCATTCTAACAAACAAGCGCACCTCAGCAGTGCTGTCTGACTTAAACAGCTGATCTGTGGTGTGACAGTGCACATACGGTAGTTCAACTGATCACAAACTGTAGTTCCAAAGGAAAGGGCTGTGTGACGGCAAGATGAAGTATTGAAAATACTCAAAAGAAAGCGTACACTTCAACTGATGTTAGCTTTTTTTTCTTGTGGCATGTTTTTAATTGGCTAAACCATGGGTTTCGGATGTACCTATCCACAGCAGCTCATCATTCAGCTTCTGTGACAGTGCTCCTGGCGACTTCTCTAAACTAGGAGTGCGCTCATCCAAATCTACTGCAGGTTTGACACTGACTGCGAGTACTGATTTACATTGTATGCTTGCCTGACCTCTTTCTGGTTATGTCCAGTGACCCCAGGAATAACACAGGCTGCTCTGCAAAGATATTGAAGTATTACAATACAACAAAAAATTGCCATTTAACCTTTTTTCTTTTTTTTTTTACAAAGAGGATGTTCACCTGCCAACACATACTGTAAGTTACGTTCTATTTGTGACTCCTTGTGTGTGTTTGTTTTGTGGAGGAGGTGTGTGTGACTGCAGCTTCATCTGTTTTGTTTGCATGCTCCTGGTTATTAATATGTCCTACTTCAATAATCATATGTGACCACATTTAATGTTACATAGTTCCCTCTGGTATGGAGATATTACAACTGGCCAAGTCATCTATCATCCTCTCTCTGCTCTCCCCTGTGCCCACACACACAATTACACACTGTGATCCTCTGGTCAGCACTCACTGCTGCAGCACAACGTTTAATTATAAACATATCATGGAACCGTCTTTCTCTCACACTCACATACATGCTTGTCAAAGCAAGATTGTCAATGGAAAGAGTTTGCGAATATTTCCACTATTTGAAGTATCTTTAGACCCACTGGTAAAATCATCAATAGATATTAGAGTAAGAGGAAGATTTCTGCCAATGTGCCAGTGTTTATTGGATTTACTGAGTAATGCATGAGTAAAAACACAAAGAGGAGGAGTTAGAGCTCGATACCACATAAGCAACAAATTGGATGTTTTGCCTTTATTGCCAAAACCAAGTGGCAAACATATCTTTGTAGCACTCAAAAAAAATCCCAGTTTACAGTACATCTATGATCATGTGACCTGTCTCTGGATATCCCTGTCTGGATAAGGAAAAACAAATGTGGTTAATGTACCCAAAACACATTGCAATCAGAAACACTTCTGGAGGTGGTGTGTATCCCGGCCCAATCTGTCCAAAATTTAAAGAATGTCACGAAACTCCGCCTCTTCCTGCAACCTTACACTGCCTTTTTTCAGTAAAGGAAAATAATGGGGCCCATAAAGCCGCCTCACCTTTAAAAACTCTCAAGAGACTGCTATGGTGTCCAAGGCAAAGGCTCATGGAACTGCAGCCAACTGCAGCCAAGCTAGCACTAGTGCTAGCAAGCTTCTCCAAAGGCTCCAATTACCTTTGTACAATTAGCGGGGCTAACAAAAAGAAGCCTATGGATGACTTTGCTGTCTCTGTATAATGTGATCTTAACTTTGCACTTTGAAGTGATCCTTTGAGAGTATCTTGCATTGCATCCCTTAACCTGAAAACCTGTTTGTTAACATGTCCACTTGCTCAACAAACTAAATCCCTCACAAAGGTCTGATCAGAATTCTGTATGTGCAGAATCAAACCCAAGAACCCTTATTTAGAGGGGCGACAGGCTTGTCACTTCCTGTTTTATTTTGTAGTGGTTTCCTTGTGTCTCTTGATGTTTGTACTTCCTGTCTTTGTCCTGTTTCCCTGCTTGGTGATTGTCTGCCCCGCCCTAATGTGTTTCACCTGTGTTCAATCACCCTTGCCTCCCTTGTGTCTATTTAGTCTCCCCTTTGTCTGTGTCGGTTCGTCTGTAATTGTCTGGGTCGGTTCTGCTGTTGTTGTCACCTGTTGTAGTCCTTGTGTACCCTCGTGCTTCGGTTTCCTTTTCAGTTGGTTTGCCAGTTTTTCCCTGTTCGGATTTTGAGTTTTGTAAGTAGTTACTTTTTGTTATTAGAATATTTTGCACTAGCTCCTGTGTGTTGGCTGCATTTTGGGTCCAGCTTACCAAAACCGTGACAGAACAAAAATCAAGGCATAAAGTTAAACATAGAATCTCCACCATGGCAAACCATGACAATTGCATGTTAATGCCAATTTCCTGTGGTGTCAAAAACAAACAAACCCAGTTTGTTTGCTTGTATGCCACATGCACCCATACTTACTGTATATTCTGTTGTTTTAAGTAAACCCAGAGCTGTTAAAGTAAAACCTTCCATTATTTCACAGAATGGCAGACATCCCATCCAGGAAAAACTCATATCAGGGAACACAAAGAAACAATTTATGGGATATTTCTGGCATCAGGAGCTGTTATCAACATGCTTCAGTCTCCTGGAACCTCTGGGAGAGGTGAGATGTTTGGAATGGCAAATATGTTCTATACAAGCTCAGGTTTGACTGGTGAAGACAAAGTTGAAGTTAGTTTAGCCATGGATGGGTGATAGTGGATGCTAGGTCCATCACATTCAAGGTGTACCACATGTTCCCAGTGGGAGCTTCTCAGTCTTTGCGTTTGCCACTGAGAAGTGAAGGCAGTTTGCTCAAAAGCACCATAACTAGTATTTAAAGTACCAGCCCTACTCTTATAGTCTTTGAGAAAAGATCCAACTACAAACCTTCTGGGTTATTGTTGTAGTCTCCCAGCACAGCACAAAGTTAAACAAGAGAGAAAAAGAAAAGCTCCGACACACAAGCAGACAGAGCTTCACAGCTAGCAGGATTGCAGCGGATGGCATCACGGAGACATTTCCTCTCCCATCAGCCTCCAGTGCTCTGAGGAGGACAGAGTTGATTTAAATCCGACATCACCTTCCATTGTCTAGTCCATCACTAACCCTTAAGACTGTATTCCCGTTTCCCCTGGCCTGCCCCACCTTCTGTCTGCTCCCACCACCATGTCCTCTTACCTGGCAATGATGAGCCTGTTTCCAGTGCTCCATGCTGATATAAGACATGCACACACACCCTGGAAGTGTGGAATATAAAACACAGGACAAATAAGACAGTAGATACAGTGAGTATGGACACAAACACATGTAGACAGAGGAACAGTTGCGATCTTAAAATCCTGTTTACAGAAAGGATTGTGCTCATGTATTAGCAAGAAGAGAACAAAATACCAGAAACACCATGCACTGAAGTACTCAACAGAAAAATACACTCACTGAGCACTTTATTAGGAACACTTGTGTACAGTGACCTTCATCAGACCACTTAACTGCCAGTTAAGTTTCATATTGCAGTTCTGCTGATTAAAGACATGAATGAATGGTTTGGCACACAGTGCACTGGACTAAGGATCTGAAAACCGTGCCCATTTTCTATTGAATACTTGCGTATCAGAATACAATTGATATTGAATTGGAAATCCTTTCTGACTCAAATATTGACAAAGATTCCCATCCTGAACAATCCGAACACTAGGTCCAATTTAAATCGTTAGCAGTCGTCAGCGATGTTAGATTCAAAGCCACATTAAATAAAGCTGTCATTTATGGCCATTTGGAAGCCAGTTGTGTCCAAGGCCAACGCACAGCGAAACATATAACCTGCTTTAGGAGGAGAAGAGCTGGAGCCCAGAGCGCAATGTGTGAGACATACATCCAGATGGGTTTGCATTTGGAGGAGGACTACTGTTTCCTTCATCCAGACCAAATGTGTCTGTGTCAAGATATTAGATACACATGCTGGTAGATCTGTAACAGGCATCATTAAGTAGTTTGGTCTGATGACTGTGAATGTTTTGCATTGTCAGCTGTTTGAAGTGATCCAGATTATCACTGCTTCCGTTAATACCTCTTTTAAAACCTCTGTACATACCGCTAATTACATATAAGTTACACATTTTACAGTATAGAAGTAGTACAACGATAAGTGATTTGAAGCTTATATGGAAAGAAGAACTGTTATTGTAAACTTTCCATATTTTTTACTGTCAAATGTACATTCACTGTGTTGCTGTAAGAATTTACAACCGTTCCTTCCTGGGCAGCTGTCACCTCTCATTTCAGTGTTTGAAATGACCTCCACTTTTCCACTCTCAGTTTTCATCAACAGGAATGTGTCCAGCGTTGGGTCCATGTTATGAGCTCATAAGGAGACCGCTGCAGTTCATATCCATCAACCACTTGTATGAACGGATTTATTCTTGAATTTCAGCTCCTCGTGATTTAAGAGAAGTTGCTGCAATTACAACTTTTTTTGTATTTATCATTTTCTCTTAGGCAAAAGAACAAAAATCTCAGACCTGTTGTATCAATCATGTACCTACACTGCCTCCCTCTATAGCTGGTGGTGGCTGAGCGTGGCCAAGAAATAGTCCTGATTTTAGATTTTATGATTTCATTGGCATGGGAACTTCAGTAGGTGGTAGAAAAATTTGGCATAAATTTCTTTATGCAAATCATGCACTCGACAGAGTAACACGACCTGCTCCATTAAATTCTCTCATCCATCTTTGTGACTGTCACATCCCTTTGACTGCGTCTCATCCAAACCATTGGAAAGACTATTTTCAGCGTCTAACTTCATGTAAAACCATTCTCTTTCTATGTCTGTCACAATATGACACATCACTGACAGCTGTATTAATATTTTCTGTCTAAAACCACTACTAACACTGCAAAATCAAACATCAAGATCATCATCATCTGCCAATGTCTGATAACAGGAACTTAAAACAGCGTTTTAAAATGAAAACTATCTCTGTATCAGATATAATCTCCATTCATACTATCATACCTGAAAACGTGAATGACATGACTATTCATGTGCACGGGGCGAGCGCCTGCAGGTGTAAACAGAAGATTGTCTACTTTGTGGTTGACTAGTTAGTTGCAGAAAATACAAATGTAGTTAAAGTGTTGGAATACAGAATTTAACTGAACAGCAGCTGCTAGCAAACAAGATCAGGAATGCTTCTAATTCATTATCTATGTCGCATTTACCGCTGGTAGTCGAGACTGATGAGACCCAATCAGGGGGCGACCGGGGTGTCTACGTCTTTGTTTCCAAATGTCTCTATGTTTTACCCATCTAGACTACAATGCAACCCTGGAGTTTTCAAACTCCAAAGTCTCCATTTCAGGAGCTCGGAAACACCAGAGTAGTGTGGAAGCCAGATGTAAACGTTGCCTAAGCAGTGCAATTAAATCTGACTCAAAACACTTGTACAAGAAAAACTTGGAGGAAAGAAGTAAGAAGTTTAGGATGAGAATAGAAAAATGTTCTAGGATAAGTCCTGATGTTAAGCTCAGATCTTCATCATCACCGGTGTTTTCACTGGGGGAAACTATTTCTCTGCAGCTCGTTTAGTGACTATCACCAAAATCCTTCTTAGAAGAAGGGATTGCTTCTTTCTTGTTGGTGCCTTCACTTGGCTGCCACACAGTAAGAAATGACCAACTCCACACAATTTTTCATAGAAACTATGTCATCTTACTGTCTGGCTTCTAAGTTTGAGTTTCCAGTATCATTGTGCATGAACTACAGGTGGATCTCAGAGTGACATTGAAGGCACCACAGAGTTTTAAGCATTGCATCATATTCTTATAGGCTCCAGTAAAATATTGTCAGGTGCTTCTCTTAATCTGTCTACCTCTTAAAGATGTGTCCTTACACAAACAACCACAGGCTCCTGAACTTGCCACAAGTTCTCTTCCCAGCATCCTTCACTGCAGCCACATGTGATTTTCTCTCACTGCTCCCCTCTCATTCTAAATAGCCCAAGAGCCCATGGTCCTTCTCAGCGCCGGGTCATTATGTTTGCATCCTTTTATCATTTGCATATAGACAGTCTCCACAAATACCAGTAGTCACAACATCACGCTCTCCTCAATTTGCTACTATATTGGAGTGTATACATACACACACATGCGCACGCACACACACACAGAGGTGCAAACAAACAGAAATGCAGTCTCATACGCACACACAGTACAAGGTAAAGATTGTGATTTGTTTGTGACCTCCAAAACTTGTTCTGTTTCCCCTACTTCTGTCTTATAAAAATGAGTCAGATCACATGCAGATACAGCAAAAGAAGTTTCTAAACACACACACTCAAACACATACACACACACACACACACACACACACACACAGACACAATTCTCTGTTCACACAGGTCCTGGCCAAGGTGAATGGGAATTACCCAGAGGACCTTGCCAGAAACCTTCAGGCTGACACAGATGCCCTCTGCAGCTTCGGTGAGTGTGATTGTGTGTGTGAGAGAGAAAGATGAACATGTGTGTCCTTTGAAACCTAATAGTGCATTTCAAAATCTGCTACACAAAGCACATTCTAAAACTATGGTGTGTCCGTTTAAGCAAACATTCGACTGGGCACAGACAGGTCAGGAGAGCTTTTTAAAATACATCACCTCCCTCTCTCGCTCTCTCTCTCTCTCTCTCTCTTTCTCCCTCTCTCTCTCTCTCTCTCTCCGGCGGGGGACATCTGAAGGTTGACCCGTGTCTTCTCTCGCTCCCTCCATCCACCCCTCTGTCCACCGCCGCCACCGCCACTGGAAAAGCAGGGTAGGGTCACCATCCCTTTTCGGTTTCATCCAAAGATATTAGCTGTTTGAAAATGATAAATGTGACATTGGGAGAGAATCTGTTTAAGCTTTTATAATCAGAGGAAATGCTCTCCCACCCTTCCCCCCACCCGCCCAAACCTTCCAACCACACTGGTTTCAGGCTTGATGACCTTCCAGCAGGTAAAAACAAATTAAACGCGTGGTGCTGTCTTTGAGTCCGATCTGCAATTGGAGGTTGTCTCAAGGACAAGCTGGGTTCAGGCTCCTGTACACACGCACACAAACACACACACACACACACACACACACACACACACACAAACACATATACACAGACACAGCCACCAAATCACACCATGATGCCCCCCCCACCCCAACGATTCTTTTCTTAGAGCTACACCTTCCATTATTTTCTTTTCTCTGCAACAGAGAGATGATGGAAATCGCAGCAGTATCAATACAATACAATACACCATACAATATTTTGAATAAGTAATAAAGTAATTAGGTAACTCTAGACAAATTTAGACTATGTGAAGTAGACAAGCAATTATAAAGAATCTCTGGAGTCTAAGTTAGACACTTCATACAAACAACCATAAGCTCCCTCTATACAACCCATTCGCACGTCTAAATGTTGTCGTCATCATAGACTGTAAATAAAGATGGACGTAGCCTCCATGACGTCACCCACAGGTTTCTGAAGAGCGGTCTCAGGGTGAGCTGCACCGCCATCGCCACCTTGCCAAATCCAAAAATGGGCAAAAAGAGGAGGGGCGCGTGTGGAGCTGAGACTTCGATGCATGCCGGTAACCATCACAACTTAAAGAACCAAAAGGTGCCCCATGGTATGACAAGAAAGTGAAGAAACTTTATGCAAATGTCCTCCTACCCACACAAACAGCAACCTGGTAACAAGCAATCATACTCATTTTGATTCGCTTGTGAAATAGTGTTGTTTCCTACTCCTTTGAATGAAACCAAGAAACTTAAACAAGATGGAGGAAAAGCAGATCGTTGCCTTCTTAAGACTCCACAATATAACTTTAACAAGCCGCCAGGACTGAAGAAGTAAATTAAGGCATGGAATCACATTGCTTGACTGATAAACTACCTGGTTCTGCAACTGCCCTTCCAAAACTAAGAACTATGTACGTCACATGGTCAACACAAAGAAGAAGCAGGCTTGTGAGAGGTTGGCGCTATTTGTGATCTCAGCAGTTAGTAGCTTACAATTCTGCATGCTTTGGTTAGACAGACTTTAAGTTGGTTACATTCTTTTTCATCCATTACCTACCATCACATTTCATGATCGCACAGTTGTCTGTTCCCTGGTTTTGGAGATCAAATTTTGCACATGGTAAAACCACTGGTACAGTTTGAGCAGCGTGCATTCCAGCATAGAAGAAGAGCGGAGCAGCGCGGCTCAGTCTTTGGAAATATTAGAGTAAGAGTAAGACTCCTGAGGTTACAGATAGTGAGAGGCCTCTTGTCTGCATCTTTGAGTCTGTATGTTTGAAGGAAGTCTAAGAAGCTTTGTGTTGCTATAACAACATCCCACTTCTGCCTCTGCGTCTGAGGGACGTTCACATGACCACAAGGGGCCACTGGTCAAGAAAATGAAAAAATTGGTTTTTCGACCATAATCTCAAAATGATTGTGAAACAATTACATTATCTTAACAAAGGTTGTCTGGTAAAAGTCTGTTGAATATCTCACACTAAATCATTGTCACTGTAATGCCATCACTAGACACATTTGAATATTTGCAAGTACACAAATGTATTTCTTTTTCTCTTTTTTTGATTCTTAAACTATCCATTGTTTCTATCCTATTCTATGTTTTTTTTTTTTTCTGTGTAGCTCGAACTTACATGAAGGTGGCTGATTTATTTTGGTTCTTCTCAGCAGACAGAAACACTAAAAACTGGTGGTTTTTTTGTGATATATCATGAACAAGCAAAACAAAAACAACTGACAAATGGATGGAAATATGTTGGTGGTGAAAGTGCGCATCAGAGGCACCTTGTTAATTCAGCAGACTGAGCCACATTCCAAAGCATTGATGGTACAAATCTGGCCAAAGGGTTTGTCATAAATATCATAGGGACTGACAGCATATTGGATTATGCACAATCATTCCCAAAATCGTATGTGTGACAGCCAGGGAAGGCAGGATGCACACACGCACACACACATCCTTGTTTTATTGTATTTGTGGGGACCTGTCATTCACATAATGCATTCCCTCACCCCTTAACCTAACTTTAATCATGACAACTGACTTCCTAACCTGAACCCTAAAACCAACCCTTAACCCTCAAACTGACATTTAAGCTTGTGCGGTTGCACAAGTATGGATTCCCAGTTTTTGGACCCCACAAATATATTAAAACAAGTCCCCCACACACACACACACACACACAGACACACACAAACACATGCACACACAGTGGTAAGGAGTTGTTTGAAGATAAATAGCATTAAGAGCTGGAAAATACACACAGTCTGTTTACCCGTTTGCTGTGTTCACCCACCTTTGCCAACAAGCCTGTTATTTGTTCTTTCATGTTCTCTGCTCTTCTTTCATTTGGAAACTGCACTGATCAAAAAGACAAAGGAACCAACAAGCAGCTTTTAGATATTTAGACATTTTGCTGCGTGGGTGTCTGTACACTGTAATTTTGCATGCTTTATTATATCACACACACAAACACACACACACACATGCAAACAAACTGTTTAGGAGGCAGTTTTCACTCTGGTCTTAAGTCAGGGTGAAACTGTCATCATCATCTGGGCTGGACTCCCCCTCTTAAAATAAATGTAACTTTATTAGGAACGCCATACTCATACTACATGTAAACATGAACCGGTTTGAGACGACTTTAGCTTTGTGACATGGAGCATTACCCTGCTGCAAGTAGCCATACGAGGAGAATCGAGGCCAAAGGGATGGACATGGTCAGCAACAATCCTTATAGGCTGTGGCATTCAAATGATAATCGATTGGTATTAAGTGGCTCAAAGTGTGACAAGAAAACATTTTCAAGCAGTTGCAGAGGGGTAGTTTAAACCTTTTCATAAACTGATCAAAGGACAACTTGTACCGCGTAAACGATTCAACCTGATGACCTCTATGGCTGCTTCTTCCCATGTCCTCCATTTTGACGTAAATGCATGGCGTATTCATTATTTTGTGCATGCCACATTAATGCATCAGGGCACGTAAACACCAGACCTTATTAAATCACCTCCCGTGTAAAGAGTTGACCGGAAGTCTGTAAATGCAATGATCTCAATCAGAATGTAAGAACATGTGTAAGTAGAGGCTGCTCCTGAGATCACATTTTTCCCCCATTCTGATGTTTGATGTGAACATTAACTTCAGATACTGTTCTCCCTGCATTATTAACCATCACACTGAGATGATTCCTTATGAAAAGCTGCAAAACAAGAGGTGGGAGTGTGCTTCTGTTTTCCAACCACCCACTTTCCACTCACTTCTACCGCAAGCAAAGACAAAGTGTGTAATAATTACAAGGCCGAAACACAATGCAGTGTCGGTTGTGGTGCAGGGAGAGCCGAGCTGTTAGCTATCACACTGGCAGATAAATTCCATGTACAATTATTCATCCGGGGACTATGGCATGTAGATTAATGAGTTTGATAACCCGGAGCTTTGCACAGAGTTCCTGCCTGCCGTCATCATCATCCTCGCCTTGCTTTCTCTTTCTCTCTGTATCCAGCTCACTACTACTGAGGGAAGGAACAGGGTGGAGATGTGGTCATCAGTAGGTGGTTGTGTTCATGGGGACGGATCCATGGGGAAGAATGAAGGAAGTCCTTAAAAGTTTGGTTGGTCTTCACGAGTGCAACAGAGTTGTATCATATTGACAAAGTGGAAACATGTTTTTAATAGTTTTTGTACATTTTTAAAAAATCTAAATAAATGTATTCAAGCCTTTAATTCAGCACTTTGTAGAAGCCCCTTTAAAGGCAGTTACACTTCCCAGTCTTCTTAAGTAAATCTCTAAAATCTTTGTACACCTGGATTTTGGCAATTCATCCCATTCTTACAGGTAAAGCTACTCCAACGTTGTCTTGGCTGTTTGTTTCGGGTCATTGTTGAAAGGTGAACCGTTGCCCCGGTCTCAGGTCGTGTTCACTATGGAGCAGGTTTTCCTTAAAGACCTTTCTGTATTCGGCTGCATTCATCCGTCCCTCAATTCTGACCAGTCGTTCACCAGACAGTTCTAGAATTCTGCACAAAGGGTTAAATTTTTGTCTCATCAGACCAAACAATCCTTCTGCACAGAGTCCTTTAAATGCTGTTTGGAAAACTCAGAGCAGGCTGCCACATGCCTTTTACTCAAGAGTGGCATCCATTAAGGCCTGAGATTCAGCTTTAGATTTTTAATTCATTTGTATTTGAGTGTACTTTGATAGGTAAAATGACAAATTTATCAATTTAGAACAAAATCTACAACACAATAAAATGTGCAAAAAGTGAAGAGGTCTGAATACTTAACTATTCACCTGTATAAAGCCGCAGGGGAACTTACACGTCTAAATTGAATGAATTTAAAATGATTTACAGTTTAAAGATTTAGCAGCAGAATCCTTGAGAGTATTGAATTGGGCAATGGTGTGTTTTATTAATGAGCTGAACTTTTCATTTGCAAAACGAAGAATGTACTTTTTCCTCTCTCAAAAGTTACTTGGTTTTGCTTTTATTAGTAGGTAGGTCTACTCAAGCATGTGACAGTGGTCTTTCTTTATCATCTTTGATGGAATTTGTCCCTCTGACACTGTTGAGTTTTGGTGTAAATTCTTCTTACTTCCTTTTTTTTTTACCGCCATTATTCTCCATACCAGTGCCCCACTGGGCGATGTACTCGGTCCATTTCTCTACACCCTCTATACAAATGGAAAAAAAGTCAAATCAAATCAAGTCAAAGTCAAATGAAAAAGTCCATCCACCATTACCCACTACTTCAAATGCAGATGACACAACTCAATAATAACAATGACTCTCTGCCTATTAACATTTCATATCTCATTTTAGCACATGGTGTGACAATAACCTTCTCCACCTTTAAGAGGCTTTCTTACCGGAAGCGGGTGGTGGTGATTGTCACTTGACACGAGCTTCGGCCATTGTTGTGTTTAAAAGACGAGAGGTTATAACACGCCCTCTGAGCAGCGCTACATCTTCAGGGCAGTTTGGAGGTTACAGTGAGTCACTATCGGACGGTGATGAGACAGGGCCAGGACTATCTGGTTAGCATGCTAACTTCAGTAGAAGAAAAAGATGGTCCATCCCCTCAATCTCCACCTTCTTCTCCAGTACTGTAACATTATTGAGACTGTTTTTCTCAATGGTGCCATCTGTTTTTTCCATAAGCTTATAGTCACCAATAAGAGCAAACTCTTATAGATAATTCATTCAGGCAGTGCCTCACCTCATCCCTTATTCGCAAAGCCCTCACAATCACACATGTCTCAGACCACCCACTCTACCGGTATTTCACCCCCCTTCCCTCTGGCCTCAGGTACAGACTACCCATGTGCAGAAAGGCCCGGTTCAGAAGGAACTTTGTTCCTACAGCCATATGAGTTTTAAATTTAAAAAAAAAAAAAAACTAAAGTAAAAAAAAAAAGAAAAAAAAATCCAGCCTGCAGTGAAAGATCTGGATGATACATCAGAGATCTATGTTTTGTCCAGTTATTTTTATGGATAAGAGAGATATACCAACAAAATTACAGACCCAGCCCTGAAGGATATTGGCAACAACTGTATTTTTCTTGTTTTATTGTTTGTTTGAATTATCTGCTTACCCTCTGCAGGTAATGCAAACACTGCACAGTGCACACAGCAGCAATAATGACTGTAATACAATTATTGTATATGTGTACTTGTTTGTTTGTCTGTGCTTGTGTGCTTAAATGTACGCCAGCCTGTATTTTCTGTATTACTTACTGGTCTGTCCATGTGTGTGCTGCCATTCGTGTTTGTTTGTATTTAAGTGTGCATGTGTGTTTGTTGTTACATGTGTATATGCGTTTGTGTGTGAAAGTGTGCAAGTGTGTGTCTACATGTTCTGTAGACATGTTATGTGTGTGGGGATTGTGGGTCATTCTGGTGTTGAAGGGTTTCTGTCCCAGGATGGTTGTAATGGATGGAGAGAGAGAAAGAGCCTTCCCAGATGGCAGACAGAGGAGAGGACGACCTACACAACAACCAACAACAAGAGAAAAACAACATAGATACACATGGGGACGGTGTGTGTATGTGCGTGTGTGTGTGTGTGTGTGTGTGTGTGTGTGTGTGTGTGTGTGTATATGTGGAGGGGGCTACTAGCTGAAGAAGCCACCAGTGGCTCTTTGTCTGATAGATAGAACTCTTTGTTCTTAAAATGACAAAACACATTGAAATATTCTACCACTAAAAATCTCTTACAGCCTCAAATCCAGCTACACACTGAGCTGTCTGAATACCTCTCTGTCAATCTGTGTCGGCCTTTCTTCCAGTCCGAGGCGTCTCCTTTTCCTTTTTGGCTGGACCACAACAGCAGGGCCAGCCCTATAATCATGAAAGTCTGTGACTGGCTGAGTGAGTGATAGTGTTGAGTGATCGCAGTTCCACAATTGGTCAGCTTAATACCACATATCTGAGTTTTTCTTTCAACATGAATTGACACAAACAGTTTCTGTTAGGGGGCGTTTAAAGCATGCAGTGTTGCAAACGTAACACATTTGTCGCTGAATTTAGAGACTTTTTTTTCAAAAAAGCACCCAGCGACAGATCTAGGGACTTTTCGGACGAAGCTTGTGAGTGAGTGGCAGTGAGAGGCAGAGCAGCAGTTTGCTACCCAGATGGGAGCTGTGCACTGTGTGAGAAACTAAACAAGAAAGATATTCTGTTGCTCATAACTTTCTCTCCAAGTGATCATTTTAAAAGTAAATACAGCTGAAATCACAGCATCGTACACAGCTCCACTACTTGAGTCAAAGTATAGATCCTACTGGTCAAATATTACTCCAATACAAGTGAAGATTGTTCAGTCAAATTTTTACTTTGTTAAAGTACTGGAGTACTTGCTTTAAAAAAAAAAGTACTTAAGTATTCAAAAGTAAACTTTTTAATGTCAACACATTGTTGTATTGTTCCACATTTACAGAAGCTAATGACTCTGAAACAACCTATAACTGAATGACTGACTGTAGAGCTGCTTGTAAAGTATGATACAAAGACTAAAGAAATGGCCATTAAAACATAATTAAACCAGCAAAAAGAGCCATTCTTTTGTCTTAGTCAATGATGCTGATGATGTTTGGTTTTGTTAAACACAGCAAACATTTAAAACGAAAATATTTTTTCCTTATTTGTAAAAATTTCAAACATGGACTTAAGATAAGGCCAAGGTACTCTGGTGAATTTTCTGCCTTATTTTTATCAAACGTCACCATCATTAGGACTGACTAAAAGTCCTGCTTCAAAATAATGAGTACTTCATAGAAATGTAGTGGAGTCAAACGTACAATATCTTTTACATGTAGTGGAGTAAAAGTCATAAGTTTCTTTAAAAAAAATTATACTCAAGTATATTTTTTGAATATATCTTTACTTTACTTAAGTGCAGTAGGCTACGCAAATAAATGTACGTTGTTACTTTCCACCTCTGCTCATGTGTTTGGTGATTTTGTCGGACGACGTCGTGGTTATGAAACCAGGATTGAAGCAGCAGCTTGTAATGGCTTGGAAGCTAACATGTAGTCCTGATGGGCCGTGTTTCAGTCACTATTTCAAACTTGTTCCGCTGTCTCACAACAGAAACAGAAAAACATGTAAATGAAAACAGCTTTATCGGAAATTCTGCTGTATTGAAATACTGTAGATGTGAGCACAGAGAGGAGGAGAAAAGCATAATCTACCTCCTCAATTAAATCGTCCATACACAGTCCAGCCATTTACCAGGTTTTGACCTATTCTTGTTTACATTTTCCCAACAAATTTTACCTTTCAATAAAATTCCCTAGAGTGTTGTATTGTTAAGTTTTTCCGTCACCTCCACTTCTTTCTGTTATCAGTTTTTTGACTACTAATGCAAGATGTGACTAAATAATGTGACTGGGCTTACATAAGTCGAACCAGCATTAGTCTGATTATTTAATGGCCACATGTTTAGCTGCTTGCGCAATCAAGGTCTTGTAATTGGACTGTATTTATGTTTATGTTGTCAGACAACTTCATAGTCATAAAATAGTCATTTGATCAACCTCTCAGGGCTGCACTGCAGGAGCCTATGTTTGCCTTGATCAGCAGGTAGCATTTATCACATCACTGTTTTGTACTGGCTCAGTGTCTGAGAACAGAAAGAGAAAAATACGTCAATGTGAAAAAACTTAATTGTGTGTTTGGCTTTTATTGAAAGACAAGAATAGTGATTACAGAGAAGGAAATGAAGACTGGAAAGAATGAGGAGCCTTCCCTCCCAAGTGCCTGTCAATGCTTCTGATCATACTTTTAAAAAAACGTCTGATTTCCCTCACACTTTGCATGTCTTTGCCTGGGGACAAACCCTTTGTCATAAAATATTCTACTGTTTTAGTAGAAAAACACACATGGGTAAGGAAAATATGCAATGGAGAAATGAAGATAATTTTATTAAAAGGAGGGGGTCAAGTTTAAAACTGCCCCGGTGCTAATGGACTAGAAGGATTCCTTCTGTCTGACAACTGCATTTATGCCAGAGACACAAGCAAACACACATGAATCAGTATGCATGTACGCACACATATGCAGCCACACTCAAACACACTTCTCCTGTCAAACACACACACACACACACCATTTAAAGCGTGAAAGTGCAGTCTCATTGGATTGGCAGGCAGACATCCTGAATAAAATGGAGTGGCATTAATATTAATACCAGTAAAGTGCCTTTATAATCAGACAGTGGCCTGTCAGCTGGCCAAGTGGGGCTGCTAGCATGTCACGCACACACACGCACACACACACAAACACACCCACACCCACACAATGTCACCGACTGAGAAATGCACACATGTAACCACACATTTAACACGCAGACAAATACACACACACAAGGACTTTGATGCCCTACATTCTACACTTACGTGTGCACACAAGTAGATTTTTATGTACACATTAACACACACACGTACCAACACACACAATCACATCATACCATCAGCGATCCCAGGGGTCACAGGTCACTGGTGGATTTCAGGGACATCAGGGAATATTATTTGATTTTACCATTGAGTTAAATCAAGCTTTGGGGTAAGCAAGAGTTTATAATCTCTAAGACTAGAAAAGTGAATTCCTACACACTGTCAGCAGAATCTATATTTTGGTCATAGACCTCTCATCAGCCAACAACATGAACAAACACTACATTTAGCAGCATCTTTACACAAAAGCTACGGGCTGCATTAACCAAACATAGGGACACAAAGGGTGTCAAACCACAGGAACACATGAGATGGTCAGAGAGTGAAAAATTCAGTCCAAATGCATAAATAAGTCAAAACACAGGCATGAAGACATCAATCAACACATCTAAGAAAACAATTAAAACCAGTGATGGGGAAAATGGGGGAGAGCGACACAAAACATACAATCAATAAAACAGACATGTAATAAGGAAAAATGTAAAAAGAGTTGGAGGGGGGGGGTCTCAGTCTAGGTCTCTTACTATGATATTGTATCCAATTTTGAGATCAAAAGGAGTGAAAAAGCAGTATAACTTAAAAAGGCATTCTTATGAAAGGAAAAGCTGTGAAGTTCATCAACACAAGGAAAACATAAATAACAATGTCAGGCTAAAAAAAGTCTGGTGTTCTCCATTTCTTCCTATTTGTTTCTTGCTCATATTTTAGTATTAGTATAGGGTATGACACTTAAATGGTAATAGTGGGTCCCACACTGTATAAAGGTAGATTTCCATGTGCTGTTTGATTATAAAGCAGGTCTAGGTTCTGTATTAATACTGTGAAAGCATCAAAGCAAGGATCAAAGATAGGGTCAGAGCCTCTTCTCTTCTCATTGGCTCACCAACCTGTTGTTACTAGAGCTCCAGAAAGAAGCCTGAGAGAGGAGATGTAAAACTACACTGTAGATGTGGTCTTTGAATGCTATGTACAGGAATGGTACTACTTAGTCCTAACTAAGTCAAAATTGAACAGATTTTCCTGATATGTCAAACAGTAAAACAAAATGATCAAACCTGGTCAAACCAAGTCATGAAAAAAGCTCTAACTTGAAATGTAAAGCTTTAGATGACTTAAGTAGATTTACACTGCAGCCACATCGGGACCTCTGACACATTTAGATCACAGATCCTTGGACATGGCAACCACACATGCGTTCCTACTTCTCTTGAGATCAGTGAGCTGAGTCATAGCATGTTCTCCATTCACACACCTACCACAGTAGGGAACAGGCCCGTCTCGGAGGTTGTAAATAAAATGCTGGCTGATGTTTCCAAAGAAGCTCCAAAGGGAGAAGAAGAGCTCCAGAGCTGGATGTGTCCATAAAACAGTGAAATACTATGAGAGGTGATGGCAGCAGCTACGAGACTGGACGCCCTGAGCATTTCCAGATGGACCTCACCATCACCAGGCTGGAACACCCACCACTCTGTGGAAAGCAGAAGAACAGGAGGCTTTTGAGGTATTCACTCCTTCTGGAAGACATTTTGTTCGGAGGTTATATCCGTGAAATGAGCACTATTACCACAGAAGTTTTTCATGGCCAAAAGATGTAACAGTAAAAAAAGAATTTGAAGCAACAGCGGGTCATATGTGCTACCGACTCAGCCGTGTGTCTTTTAACCATGCACACAACCTTTCTCTAAACTTAACCAGGCAGTTCTTTTAACCATCACCACAGTCTTCCAGTCTTTAGCCAGCTAGTTTGAAAATGCTCTCACATTTTTGGTCCATAATGAGGAGAACATAACAGTCCATTTATTTAGACATTGTTGTTCTAATTATACTTCCTCCAATTCCATTTGGAGACCACAAAGAGGAGCACATATGCAGTTGGTACACCTTTCAGATTAGCATGAACACAACAAATTAGAAAGTACAGAGCTTTGCATACTTGCTCTGAAGACAAAATGTACACATAGTGGACCCTCGTGTGCTTATGGATGTAACAAATATAACACTAGCTTAATGTATTAAATACATTTTTAGTAAGCTTTGCTATTGGTAAGTAGCCAACATTAGCATCTACAGCTATTTACAGTCTAGATGAAATGTTGCTAGTTAAACATCAAACTTATCTCAGCAAGAACTGTCTCTAGAGGTGGAAAGCAACCTTTTGTTTCTCTTCCTATCACTCCTTTTCTTCTCTTCCTATCACTCCTTTTCTTTTACTGAAGTTAGCATGCTAACCCACTCATCTCATCTCTTCACTATCTGATACCGCATCACTGTAGCATCTGTGCTGCCCTGAAGAAATAGCACTGTTAAGAGGACGTCTACAACCTCTTGTGTTGTAAATGCAACGATAGCTGAAGCTCTTGGAATAGACTGGTAGGTAAAAAACTGTTAATGCTAATGTTAGCTATGTAGCAATAGCAAAACTTACAATAGCTCCTTTAAAGAGTTAACTAAGACATAGCAAGCGTGACACTGGAGGAGAAATTTTAAACAACCTAGTAACCTTTATTACCAGCTAATAAATTATCTGTAAAAATTAGATAATTTATTATAAGCAACTAGATAATTTATTAACCACTAATGAAGCAGTTAATTAATACCTATAAACCCTTAATAAATTGTGACTTCTCAGAAGGTTGTACTTTCTTAGCTGAAGGGGTGAAGTCAACAGGTAAAGAGGTGCTTTAAGTGTCCTACTTTAAATGAAGGACAAAGGAAAGGAGGGCGGAGGGAGAGGATGAGAACATAATGGAGAGCGGGAAAGCAAGAGAAAGAGGGAGAAAGACAGACAGAGAGAGGGAGAGCATTTATGGCTGTGTTACTGATAGAGTATCAGCTCCAATATTGTGCCACGTGAGCAAGGCACTCTTTGTGATTCCCGCTCTCTGTCCTTCTGTTTCATGCAGACGGATCACACTTAGACACTCACACACAGGTAGGTCAACCCTTACCACACACACACCTGCAGACTCACACGTACATGCATACCTAAGTTCTTAAAGAGCAGGTGCACATCAGCTGCGACGTGTTCCCGCTAAATGTCTCCTCAGGAGACTGTAAATATTTTATCTGCCTGCCCGTCATTGGCCAGAAGTGAGAAATCATAATGAATCATAAAGGAAAGATCATTCTCTATTCATGTGACCAATATCAGCCTCTTTCATAAGCAAACTCAAATATTTATCAGCTGAGAAAACCATTCAACTTTATCAGACATTGTAAAATGGAATAAAATGATTTAAAAAAGAAGGAAAAAGAAAACAGACATGAAAAGAGGGGTTTCTAATAATAGCATCCAGATTGAGTATGGTGGCAGCATTCTGGTTGGCTGGTTTTTATTGCTTGTTATTAGATCCTGGCAAAACAATTATTAGTCTTATAATTTTTTTCCTGCATTTGCTGGTAACACAAAAGAATTAAAACAGTGCCCTTGGGCTGCACAGTCCTACTGTAGTGATTAAAAACAGGAAATTGTGATGCATAAGCTATTAGACAAAGCCGTAATCAGATTCATTAATTTCCTTCATTTCTAAGGGCTAACGGGGCTTTCTTAAAGTGACACAGGCTTTAAAATAGAGATGCATCTGGGAATGTGCACCAACAACTCCATGTAAAAAAGTGTGCTTTGATTATATGATAGTTATCAATTCAGATTACACAACATGGTTGTAATATAATCACCAATCTATATGCAAACTTATCCCGATGACTTGAGCCAGCTCAGTTCAGTAGAGCAACTGTGTGAATAAAAAAGCTTATATACAGCTTTAGGAAACGTGGTCATTTAAAGTCTTCAAAGAATTGTATAGCTTAAAGCTGTCATATGTAGATTGTTTTATATGATTATAGCAGCTTTCCACATATTCTCATGGTTTAAGTTTTGTTTGTAGAAAAATGAAACAGTCCCAGTGAAAATTGGATTTCACTGGATTTCTGCATTATTTTCCACCCACCCTCATGAAAAAGGCACAATGTGCACTGTAATCTTTCTCCTGTAAACTTATTGTGAATGTAGAATGTAAACAAAGAATAATACGGAAAAATATAAAATAGTATTATGCTGCATGCAGAGGGCTTCGACAGTAAGACCTGATAACGTGATGCATCTTGAAATTCACACATTTTAAGCCTTAAGATGTGAAAAAGATCAGTTCACATTTAGACACATCACAGACACAGACATCAGTGATTTCAAATGTGATAAAATAACATATTTTATGCGTACTGGAACAGATGCACACTGTTAATTTTGAAATGATAGTTTCACAGGTGAAATGAAATGTCTCACATAGGTCACAGGTCAAGTTTCAGGTATGAAAATCATATGTGCAACTTCTGCAGAAATTATTATTTCACACACTGAAGTATTTATGGTGTAACACATTCACACGTTGCATGATTTCACATTTGATCAAAAACCATATGTTGTCAGTTTTACCTGTGCATGCAAACTTTTATGTGAAAATGTCAATTTCACATGAGACATTTTCATTTCGTATATGAAACATCTGGAAAACCACATGTATGTGAATGCATCACATGTAAAACTTTTGAAAACCAACCATCCTTATGTCATGTGAATCAATCACATGGAATACTGCTTCACATTTCATAAGTGATGTGCTTTTTTCATTCATCTCATTATGAATCCATTACAGTGTCTTTTTTGATCCTTCTACTTATGGATGCCAAAGTCTCAAGTTTTCTAATCCTACACACAGTGGCTTTGATTTAGTTGCATATAATAATGTTAGCATACAGAAATTACACATTCTATCTTCTAATTGTATGTGTCAGAAATTGCTTCATGTCTTTTCTTGTCTACAATGCCTGTAAAATTTCAGTGACATAATAAATCACAGTTTTTTTTTTTTGCAATTTGTCACAGTACAGTATAACACCCGTCTTCTTCATGAAAGACAATATGATATTTCTAATTTCTTAACACATGAATTCCTTGTGTTTATTACTATGTTTGCTTTGCAGCTTGTGCCAAATTAAAGTCTTTGTTTTGACATCTATGTTTTCGTAAATGCAATAATAGGTAGGATTCTTCAGTGATTCCTTAAATCCATTTTAAACCTTGTTTGTCTTTGGCTTTCACAAAAACCAAAAGCATGTTCTGTCTGAAAGGTTTCCTCAGGAGAGACACACACACACATAGATAAGCATCAGAAAACAAAACTTATTCAACATACAGTGATACACACTAAACACACTACAGAGGAATACAGAGAATGACACAAAGAAGAAAAGAATGAAGAAGGAAGCCCTTGAAAACCAGATGAAAAATTAGAACTACGAATGACCACAATCAATTCTGAAACACTGCACAAAATTAATTAGGTTTCTGCATGGAGAGTGTGTGTGAGTGTGTGTGTATGTATGTGTGTACATCATTTGTCTCTGTGCTTCTCCACTGCCACTATGCTGTTGAGGGGGGGGGGGGGGGCTCTCTCACCCCACCTCATCCCTCTTCAGCCCAAATGATTAACTACAAATTACTGATCTCACAACACAACTGTGTGTGTGTATGTGTGTGTATGAGAACCATACATCAATATCAATAACACTGGCAAGCGGTGACAGGTTAGTCACATGTATTTGTCATATACACAGCTGCAGACAGTTACAAACATACATAGTTGTAGGCTAAAGCCAGAACATACCAGCATTTGTAGCAGCAAAATTTCTCACTGAATCACTTCATTTCTGTAGAATGCTCACAAAAATTGTTTATTTTCTCACCAGATTTGGAAATGTTTAACATTCCGTTAACAACATACTTTATTTCAAGAGAGCTTATAGTAACAACTTTTTGTGTAGACTTTAACTTCTCTTTCTTATACTGTTTTTACACCAAAATTAGCTCGCTGGTAAACCAAGCAGCAACATCTGAAAAATGAAGCCAACACTGAAGTGCTAAAAACTGCAGTTCCTTGAATGACCACTTGAAGCTGGCTGCAAAACTGAGTCAATCCCCATAGACTCTCATGTTAAAATGTCCAACTTCACAGCAGAAATAAACATGTTTACAGCCTGGTCCAAAAAAATGTTATGGTGTCTATAGATTATTTTCCCCATCATGGCAATTTCTATATAACTCACCCAATTAAATTTTATTAAGGCTTAACTTATGCATATTGACGGCATGGCCACTTCAAGTGACACCTGGATAAGAATATCCTTGCAGCAAAAACTTTTGGATTAGCAAGGAGTTAGGCAGAGTCAGGCACTGCCAAGATGATGAGAGTGGAGCAGCTCACTCTGAGCTTCAAAACCACCCTTCAGAAAACTATGGGTGACGTCACGGAGGCTACATCTACCTTTATTTACAGTGTGTGAAGTAAACCTGCTAAATGAGGAGATTGACTCCTTTCACATTGCTCATAGACGAGTGTGCCTCTCTGTTAGAGTTAGCTGTTAGCTGTTAGTTAGCTGTCGTGTAGACTGGTAAAATGGATACCTCACCTTTCATCCACATGTTGGCACTCAGTCAGAAAATGTGTGTTTTTTAAACTCATTTTGGTATTGCGCACACTCTTGTGCAGCCCTGACTGATGGACAGTCTCAGTGGGCACACATGGTAGCTATCAGATAGTTAGCATGTCTACCATAGTTAACATTGCTGTGCCGTGCTGCCCATAGACTGTGTAAAAATAAGGTGTATACACCTAATTCTATGAGTGGTCTGTTCACAGTGTGTGTGTTCTGAAAAATGCCACGCGAAAAAGGGGTGACAACTTTTTACATCTTCTTACACTTACACTTCTTACACTTCTGATCAGAGTTGGAGCGGATAAATAGCCTACCTGTGACTACTGAAGAGGCATTTCACATGGCACTGAATTCAGATTGTGCCCTCACACTGAAGACAGAAGCCACATGTAAATGGGTGTTTGTGGGGGTTTTTTTGTCCAATGTGAAAGGGCTTTATAGAGAGTTGCCAATATTTCTCAGTGAATGTGCTCTCATGCGGCTGTGGCTCTCTGAACTGACTGTGTTTAGTGAGTGGAGCAGAGCAGCGGCACGTTCAGCCAACCATTCACTGCCAGACAGAACCATGAATAAGATGTGAATGTGTAAACCTAATAACCAACCCCTGTTCCATCTCCTCTGTTTTGTTATCAATGATGTGACATTTGACTTGACTATTTAAGGTTTGTTTTTTTCCACATAATACACAATTTACAATAGTAGGTTTATCTCAGTGGCTGGATCCTCTCTGTGCATGGCACTGGTTTCACAGTCTGTGCAACAGCCTCCATAAAAAAGATTTTGGAATTAAAGGTATATTTAGTCACATATTAATGAGATGTTAGCAAATATTGCATCTCATGATAAACCTTTTTTTCATTTTTTTAATCTTTAATCTAAGTCTATAGTTATGCAATGATGTCATGAATATGCAAATTAGTGAGTGACATAATCTAATGACTTTTTGAGCAGGATTTAGCAACTTTCCATTGGAAACAGAGAGCAAAGTCAAAAGTAGTGCAGTGGATGACATTAGCTGTGTCACCAAGCACTTATAATCCTACTCTGCTGGAGTTTAAACGACTCCACAAAGGTCATTGTTTGCATCATGAGACGGAGTCGATGGTAAAAATATCAAGTTAGGTACTATAAGGTGTTCTTTTTGGAGCTAGTAGTGCACACATCAATTAATCTATTATTTTATTCATCTGTGTTTCATGCAGCAAAACAAGACCTCACATGCATGGGCAAGAGCACACGAATGACACAATACACCGCTGTTGACAATCATGTTCTTCTGCTTGTTGGTGGTAATGTCTCAAGAAACAAAGCAATCAGTCAATAAAGACTATGAAGAAAAGACTGCCAGCTAAACTTAACAAGATGAGGTCAAAACCTTGTATATGGCTGGGCTGCGTATGGTCAATGTGCAAAATTGAGGATGTAACTACATCAACTGTAAACAACTGACGTCATCATGTCGTTGCCTGTTTGCATTCTGCCTAGTGTCAGCCTGTTACAGCCATTAATCTGTGCTCTCATAATGTCTCATAATGTGCTCACAGTGTTTTAATATGGCAGAATTCCCAATAAACTCATTAACATGTTTTTCTGTTTCTGTTGTCAGAACAGCAAGTTGAAAATAGTCATATAAAAATGCGACCCATTAAGACTACATGTTAACTTTAGAGCCATTTCCAAACTGCTAACCATGACATCAAACACATAAATTAAAGACAACGGCTATGCTGTGATTTTGGCTATATTTACTGATAAAATGATCACTCAGGTTGAAAGAAGCAACAGAAAATCAGCGCACAGCCTCCTTCTAAGCAATGAACTGCTGCTCCACCTCTCCCTCTCACTGCAGGTAGAGGACAGTGCTGGCAATTCTTTGTAGTTAAAGTTTATCCGAAAAGTTGCTCGATTTGTCACTAGGTGCTTTTTTGAAAAAAATATAGTCTCTAAATCTAGCAGCCTACTTCAGGCTGTAAAGGCCCCTCTAGAAACTGTGTCTGGCAAATCATTTTGAAAGATCAACGGCAATTGGGATACTCTAACTCAGTCATGTGGTATTCAACTGACCAATGATGCAAATATGATCACTCAACTCTATCAGTCAGTCAGTCAGTCACAGACATTCGTGATTACAGGGCTGACACTGCTGTTGTGGTCCAGCCAAAAAAAGGACGGAAAGATATTCAGCATGTTTTTTAGGCCTCAAGGATACACTGAATTTGGTGTGAAACACCTGTGTTGGTCTACAAGAAAGCTAGCTAGCTCCCTTACAGTTTTTTATCAAGCCATTTCCTGCATTCTGTCTGCTAGGCGTAGTATTTTAGCAGCTAGCTTGTCAGCCACAGTAACTTGCTAACTATTGTTTTGTTAAACAGATGTCTTTACATGCTTACAGTCCCATTAACAGAAACTTGTTGTAAACTTATTATATACAGTATATTCACACACACACACACACACACACACACACACACACACACACACATTACACACAAAGGGGAAGGTATAGTGCTCTCAGTGTCTTTCATTCTGTACTTTGCTCTGTCAGTAAAGATATGCCACTTAAAACAGTGAACCTTCTGAAGTCCTCATCAGAAGAGGCACACACTTTCATAAAGCCGAGATGCAATTAAATACAAAAAAGATGCTTTTATCAACACAGCACTTCAACGCACACACACTTACACACCCTCCAGTCTCCTACCCTGTGAACTTCAATCCATCGCTCTAACTTGTGGACAAAAGGGACCAGAATTTCTTTGGAGTGTGTATGAACGAAAAAAAAAAAAAACATGACGTCTCGACTTGTCGGGAAGCGAGGGCCCAGACGGTTCCAGCGCTCAGGGGGCCTCCATGATCTGATATCTTTTTAATTAACGGTATCCCATTCAGCCACTTGAAGGAACAAAATAAAAAGGGAAAGAGAGAGAAAGGGGGACAGACTTAAGTTTTGACAGCTCTAATTAATGTGCATGGAGGCAAAAAAGCGCAAAAAAAAAAAAAAAAGAAACAGGAAAAAGACGAGCTGATCTCATAGCGGACTGGTGAAGGATTCATTAGACAGGCCAGCCGTCTGAAAGACATCAAAAACTCCTCTCTCTCCCTCCCCTATACTTGTTTTTTCAGTCTTTTCTCTAGACTCAGAAGACTTTTTATTTTTTGAAAGAAAGTGATGGAAGAAAATGGAAAAAGAGGAGATGAAAAGAGAAAGACAGAGGAAGAATTGCTGAGGATAGAAGAAAAATGAAAGGAGAGGAGAGGAAACAGAGATGGGAGGATAGAAAAGAGGAAGAGATGGAGGTGGAAGAGGACGTGGGGGAGTGGGGGAAGGAGCCCAGAGCTGCCACTTCACAACAGGGGAGATGAATGACTTTTTACCTCTGGACACTGGGCCTTAATGAAACCTCCAGAGGCCAAACAATGGCACCTCTGACACACACACTCACACGCACACACACAAACACCGATACACACTCACAAAAGCAGACACTATATGTAGGTATACTCACACACACACACACACCCACCAGTAGACAAACAGTACTAGAAACAGACACTTGTTCATGAACACACACACACACTGGAAATATAAACCCTGGTGGGTGTACACATGTGCTTGCTCACACACAAAAAGACAAATACACAAAAATTCAGACATATTGCAATCAAACATTCTCATACACGCACGCACACACATACAAATGCACCTTAGCACATACGCTACCAAAGAAAACACAATCAGACACATACACAAACAAAACACACTGCAATTATACACTCTCTCTCTCTATCTCTCTCTCTCTCTCTGTCTGTCTCTCTCTCTCTCTCTCTCTCTCTCTCTCTCTCACAGACACATACACACACACACACACTCAGCCTCCCTGGTTGAAGCAAGGCAGAGCAGCAGTGGTGCTGGTGGGGGAGACAGAGTCAGAGACATAGAGGCCACCTCTGGTAAAGCAGGTCAAAGAGACTGAGCTCCCTTAGCAACCCAACATCCAACAATACCATCATAACTGCAGCCCTCCAACCTCCTGCTGCACAGACAGAAACAGGGTCTACTAAGCTAAGCCTATACTTCTACATATGAAATTGCAACACGAAATTCTTTAAACCAAAACAATATTCTCTCATTCACTAAATGGTAGCCTAACTGAACAAATGGCCACACCTATGAAAATGAGACTCTGGGTTTAAACTTAAATTTCCAATAATTGCCTTTAGTGTTGAAATTATTATGTCACATGTAACACCCTTATTTGCATCTTGTAACTATTTGCTGTATCCTATTACTTCCACCTACTTAAATGTCTCACTTTTCCTATGAGGATCATAGAAGTTTTATCCAAAAACAACAAAATATCGGACCTATTTCCTTACACTTCTTAACCTTCAAAATACTTCACAATGGACTCCCATGGTACCCTCCAGTGCCTCAACTTTAGAAATAAATTGTCCTTGAAAAGCTATATTAAGTCCAAGTGTCTTCAGGTCGTGGTCCATCCCGCTCAGTTATGATGATAACCTTTTATCCGGCGGACTGCTTCAGAGCTGAGAGGGTTGAAAAGTTTCAGGACTTGATTGATTCCTTCCAACTTCCCCGGCCTTTTCCAGACTACATTTACAGAGTCAATCACCAGCGGGGAGTGATTTATTGGCACTGCTGGCATTTCCGTGGTACACCGCCACCACCCACCCACCACCACTACCTCCCAGTCCATCCATCCCTCCCTTAATACCCTCAATTAATGCATCAAGGCAAGCGCCGGGTTATCGTTCCCCATCCTCCTCCACCCTCCACTCCTGCACTCCAACGTCCCTCCATCCCTCCGTCCCTCTCCATCATTCTCAATTAAAGGGAGCTGGATGGGGTAGCTCTTATCTGCGCTTATGAATATGCAAGCGACTCTTATCCGCTCACCAAGCGGCAGGTAAAATGGTTACTGGAGCTCCACGCACTGCATAGAAATGTGTTTGGGGTTTGGATGGTGACGTGGTTTAGACAGGAAATACCTTTGTTCATTTGATCCCTTCATCTGCTATGTAGTGAAACTTCATTCAGTAATAGTTTATTTCCATTTATTCTTATTGAATGGCATTTTAGACATTTGGCCTTCATCTGTTGATCTATTTACTGCTTGAAAATAAACTTTCAATATACAGTATATACTGAATTTTCTCTTATTGTTATCCATATTTATCAAACATCAACAAAATGAATGAAATACTTTATTAGTTTTAAACACAGCTACAACAGTAAGGAAGGCTTGAAAGAGTGTGTACATCCTTTAAGACCAAAGTATATCCATTTGACAGGTGGTTCAGGAGCTATTCTACTCTGTAGACATTTTCTTTGCAGATTCTACATATGAGCATTTCTTTTCGGTCACATGATGCATATTCAAATGTTGGGAGTAGTCCAATGTAACACAACACAACAAAACTGAAAATGCAATATACAAAAATGATTTGATTATTTAACTGTATGACCTTAACTGAGACGAATATATTCATATCAGTGCAGAAAAACGCATAACAAAGTAAAAAGAATTGTGTTTGAACCTCTTGGTTTAAGAAGCTTGAAGGCATGACAGCAACATCCTTTTATATTTAGTCTTCTTTGATAATGTTTTCCCACACTCTTTTAAATAAAAAGCAGAAAAAGGGAGAAGACAGACATTAGTTTCAAGCACAGAGGTGTAAACTGCGTTTATACAGTAAGGAAACTTAACTTGTATCACTTCATATTTCTTTGGGTCTTCACTTCACCGTGTCATAAACACCAGATACAAAGCAAATTTTGAATAAAACCTTTTTCACACAATCAGAGTGGCATTTTTATAGTTTTGTGGACAAGAGAAGGAAGCATCATCAGTGTTTGATCATTGGTTTGGTCCTTGTTTGAGGCACATTCAGCGACTGGAGGTAGAGTAAAAGGAGAGACTGAAAGAGAGAGATTTTCCCTTCAACCGACAAGAATGAGGGCTGAGAATATTACTGAGGGGTTTCAGTCATGGTTAACAGCACCATCTATAGGATGTTTGAGGAAGCAACAGAGAAAAATTGAATTAAAATCACACCTTCCTTGATCATTAAAAAAGATCTTATTGTGTAGCGGGGGAAGTGAGGAATAGAGGCAGGCGTGGCATAAAAGAGATAGAAAATGGAGAACAGCAACTGAGGAAAAGGAAGAAAGAAAGGAAGAGAGAAGCAAGGAAAGAAGGTAGAATACAGGGTATAGGAATGACGGAAGAAAGTGAGCTTTAAGGGGAAATAGGGAGGAAAAGAGTGAGAAAAGTCAGAAAATGCAAGGAAGGAAAGGAAAGACAAATAAAGACAGACAGAAGAGGGAAGAGGAAAAAACACAAGTAAAAAATATAGACAATGAGGAGGGAATGAAGGATAAATCTATGATAGGATGGTATGAAAATGTAAAAATGAAAAAGAATATATTATCTACACACTTGTAAATAACTAATATATAGGAAACAAATGATAGAGAAAAAAGGGAAGGAAAGAGGAAAGGAAGGAAGAAATCAAAGGAAAAGCTTTTTGTGCTTCTATTCAAGAACATTGTATTCGTCGTTTTATCACCTCATGTACTGTGGTTAAGTCCTCCAGTAAGTTTGACACCTGACTGAACCTTGACACCCCCCTCTGTCTCTTCGGTTTGCCTCATTACCCTGCAGACCAAATGGAGGACTGTTCCATGTCAGGGGGAATACGGGGGAGAGGGAGCGGATGGAGAGGGCCTGCAGGCTCACTGTCACTCACATCAGCAAATGTGTCAGTGAATTTGACATATGTCTGATATCTATGTGACACACACACACACGCATGCACACACACACACTCTTCAATACTGCTTCATAGCCAAGGGCCCACCGTTGGCTACTCTCTCATTTCACACACTTTAGAGCTGTAGCCTGAGGCAGCCAACAAGCTAACCCCCTGTTTCAGAACACACACACACACACACACACACACACACAAACATATACTCTCACAGTGGGCACAAATACAGGATGCCAATCCCACTAACACGCTCAGTTTAATGAGCAGTCCATATATATAGGTATGGACATGTTTGTGTGTTTATTTGGAATATAGGCCAACATAATTCCTCTGAATCACACAAATGAGTTGTGATTCCATCAGTATAGATATACATATAAACCAGAATGGACGAGCATGTTTGTTGTTTGTATTCACGGCTCTAAAATTAGTGGTGAAAGTAACTCTGAAACTAAATCTGACTCAATTTAGTTGGATTTTACATAGCTATCTGTCTGAGGTAATGAGAATAGTTAAATATAATGAATCAAGTGAAAAACTGTAACATTAGTGTGGAAATATCTGGTAAGTCACACAAATGGTTCATTGTTTAATGTCAAACAACTGCACTGACATTTCTGGATTATTTGCTGTTGATGCAGATTCATTGTAATCAGTGATGAATCTGCGCCACACACAGTACAACATCCTGAGCAGTTTAACAAACGAGATTTCACGTTAATCAGTGAGCTTAAGACATAGCTACGCTAGTTGTTTCCCCCTGTTTCCAGTGTTTATGCTAAGCTAAGCTAACTTGCTGCTGCCTGTAGCCTCATATTTACATTACAGACATGAGTGGTATAGATTTCTTTTCATCTGCTCCAGCAAGAAACAATACACAATACAAGTTTGAAGGAGCTATTTGTTAGTTTTGCTATAGCTAGCCTACATAGCCGTCATTAGCATTAACAGCTGTTTATTTACCAGTCTAAAAGAAACATAAGTTCAGCATCAAACTTAATTCCTTTACTCACCAACAGCTGTCTTCAAAGGTGGAACACAACACCAGTGTTAACTCTATTACATCTTTTTTCTACTAAAGTTAGCACGCTAACCAGCTAGCCCCAGCCCGTCTTGTGACTTTCCTTCACTGGCTAGGGGGCTAGGGGGGTAGCTGGTTAGCGTGATAACTTCAGTAGAAGGAAAGATGTAATAGAGACAAGAGTTAACATTACCATTGCTTTCCACCAGTGGAGACAGCTCTTGGCAGTAAAGGAATGAAGTTTGATGCTGAACTCGCAACATTTCCTCTGGTTAGTAAACTGCTGTTAATGCTAACACATGGTGTGTAGCAAAACTAATTTTTCAAATAGCACCTGTACAAGTTCACCTCAGTGGTGGACAGTAAAGTATTCCTCCTGCCAGTAGAGGATCTAGCTAGCAACGTTCCAGTTCTGATAACTAGCACCTAAAACTGAGAAAATTAGTGCAGGAGCAGCAGTACAGTGGCTGAATGTTTACATTAACCTTTTTTTTCCACCATATGCAGGGAGCGCAAACTATTGCCTATTTACGTGTCCAGCATACACAAAGCAACGTTAGTATTCATTTGGAGTCATGTGTCTGGCAGCCTGATGAATGTCAAGTCCAATATTCACTCTACCTTTTAGCTCTGATGTGGTCTCCACCAACTCTTGGAAAAATATCTGGCTCTTTAGCTACTAAATGTTCTACCATGCTCACCAGATAATCATTAACTTTGTCTGTCTGTCACTAATAAGCACACTTTTGGAATATTGCAAATCTGTGTCCACCAGGCACATGTTTCAGAGTTTTATTTATTTTATTTCATTTTATTTTTTCTTTGGTGCATGGTTAAAAGGAATCAATTATCCTTTGGAGCTCAAAGAAAGAATAAAACAGTTTGAACTTGGTGTTCTTTTATTTTAGCACATCCAGAGCCGCATTTAATCTTTCTATGCTATTACACCAAAACTACACCATGTTTTCTTCTATCTCAGTATTATATATTTTCTATGACAGATTCATCCAATTCAAAGAATTGGGAGAAAAGTTTTAATCAGTTTTACCTCTTCTATTCAGGTTTTACCAGTGCTCAACTCAAGATTCTCAAAATACTGTATCATAATTTGCACAAAAGTAATCACTTATCAATTAAAACCCAACCACCATTTCCTCTTCTCCTTATATCTATTATGCTTATGCTTTGAATTCTTTACCTCCAGGTTGATCACACCTAGTGTCTTCCTATTTCATGGCAAATAAAAATCAAATTTTGCCACACCATTGCTGTTCCTGCCACTTATTACCAGCCTCCTAGTTCACCCCAATTAAACATGAGCTCTGGCTGCCCTTTATGAAACATCACCTTCCTCATGACAAATTAAACATTACTAGTAGAGCTAAAGATTGAATTAAAAGAACCCCCCCCCCTTCCTCTCTCTCTCTTTAACTGTTCTTCCAGTCAGCAATAACCCCAGCTCTAATTAGCAGCAGGGCTGAATCTCCAGACTGATTTGGTTCAGGCCAATTTGTCTGTATTATTACCTGGGTGACATTCAGCTCTGCTGCCTTTACATATTTGCTGGGTTTATTCTCTAAAAAAAAAAGATTTTACACTCTGCAACAGACCAAACTGATGCAGCTTGAACCTGTTCCTGTCATCTTGACAGAAATTATGAAGATGTGACAGTAGGATAAGCTTGTATCTACAGATTACTACCTTTAGAAAGCAAGAAAATGGGGTGCAAGGGCCAAAAAGCGTACCCATTTTCTAATTAAACAAAAAAAATTATCAAATAACATCATCCAGTTTATGAAAGTCTACCAAACTGAATGTCTTGGTGGTAATATGACAAGTGTCTTGTAGAACTTCTTTGCCCTGGGATTCGCCTTTCAGGCAAAATACTGGTTCTCCGTTTTTTGGTGGAGGTTGTAGATGCCATATCCAGCCTGACGGGAAATCTTCTACTTCACTGTATGTTTTTGTATAATTTATACATTTTATTTACGTTAAAAAGACATTAGAATGGAGCAACAATAAAAGACAAGGTATTAAAATACAGATGTAAAATTATTAACCAATCAAACTGAATGTTAATTAATGCAGGGTTGTTTTTGGTTGTTTTTTGAATGTGTGTTTTCGTATGATTACGATAAATACAGGAAATATCATCGACATTTCTTTCTTTCTTTCTTTCTTTCTTTCTTTCTTTTACTTCATTGTGTTCCCTGTCAGCTTTGTGATGTTGTAGTTGAGCCAAATGCTAACACATCTTAGCTTAGCATTAATCATGATAGGATTGTCATTAGTTTTGCAGGTCATAAACTAAAGGATTCCACAAACTGAATTTTGACAGGATGTTGGATAACTAAAGTTATTACAGTCCATCCCGGGGGACGATATGTCTGTAAATTTGGTGACAATCCAGCTCGTAGATGTCGAGATATTTCAGTGGGTAATTGAAAACTTTGACTTGCTGGTGGCTCTAGATGAAAAATCAAGTGATCACCAAAGTCATTAGTATTCATCCTCTGGGCACCATGGATAGCTGTACTACATTTCATGGCAATACAAAATGTTCCTAAAATTACAGTTCACGTCTATCCTTCAAATGATCCAGTGGAAAATCTCTAACAATTTTCACTCACTCACTTTGTGCTCAGAAAACTGAGAAAACAGTTGTTTGGTGAAATGGTCAGCGAGGTCTGATAAACAGTCTTAACCCCGTCTGAATATGGGCCTCATATTTCCTCTGCTTTTGAACTTGCGTCACATAATCATACAGTCTTATTGGACCATTCATTCAAACATTGTCATCTGGCCTGCAACATAAAAGCCCGGGCCCCTGACCTGCCCGCCCATGGCTTCATCCCCGCCTCTCACAGCACCTTGAAATATCAAATACATATTTCACATTTCTGCACTATGACCAACTAAAAAGCAGCAACATACTCCATCTGAAGCTGTTATTGCTTATACTAAATCACACATGGCTGTACAGACAAATTGGTCCAACCAGGATGGGCTGGACTGGGTGGAAGAAATAGTCTAGTCAATTTGAAGCTCGACATACAGGCTACACACAGAAATATATAGTTACACACACACACACACACACACACACACACATACACACACACACAAAACTCCAGTATGTGGTGGCTGCAGAGGTGCTAAGGTTTTTTTTTTCTTCTCTAAGGCCTAATGGAGTGTTTACTACTATGTTTACTAGTCTTAAACATGTCATAAACATCGCTAATAGGGTCAGCTCTGCATGTCTGGGGTCAGTGCCAACATCAGTGACGCGAGTGAGGAGGAGAATCACAGCCTGGTGTGATAAACTCTTCGCCACCTCAGATCTCATGCACTTAGTGTCCCCAGTTTAAGCTATGTGCATATCATATATCACGTATGGTATAAACTATGAAGTAGAAAATATTGACTGTATGTCACCTGGTAAATGTCAAATATTGGCATTTACAAGGACAATTATGAGAATAGAGGCACAGATATTTCCTGCAAGTGTTGCACTGCAATAACATTCAAGGTCAAGGTTCAGGTTGCCATTGGATACATGGACCAGGCTGATAAAAAGCAAGGGGGAGAAAAACGTAAATGCATTCAATAGTTACTTTCAAAGGTTAGTATAGTTATCCAAAGTGTGTAAGGATTATCCATATTTCATATTAGAGGGGTGAAGTTTAGCCAGATATCACACCTCCTTCCTTGTGCTTGTCGCAGTTGTGACTGTGTGTATGTTATGTACGTCTGCAGAGTGTGCATGTGCATTTTCCTCCAGCTTGTGTAAGTGCGTCTAGACATGAATCCAAGTGGCCAGCATGTGCGTCAGTGTGCCTGACTCATTAGGACACATTAACAGTGATTTCATTGGGGCTGACGCCAACGTCTCCGTCTCATCCCAAATGAGAAGGGACGCGATGACAGCGTGCACACACACAAGAGGGATAGCTTCTCTGAAAGATGGAAAAAAAAAAAAAGTCCAAGCTGAAGAAACAAGATTGTGTGTGTGTGTGTGTGTGTGTGTGTGTGTGTTGTTTTTTCTTTTCTTTTTTTTTTCTTTTTTCATCTCTAGATAACAGAATTGCAGTGTGACAAACTCAAAACCCCTCGCTTTCTGCCCAAGGCCACATTAATTGCATTAATTTGCTCTGACAATTGCACAACAGGAAAAGAAAAGACAAGGGAGTGGGAGTGTGCCTGGCTTTGAGTGTGTGTATGTCTGTGTATTTGTCACAGAACTGTTCTTGTCATTTTTCAGCAATGATTAAATTAGCAACAAGAGCTCTGTCTGGCTATAATCAATCATTACCCTCACTCCAGTGCCACCCAATATCACCAAAACCATATTTCCCCCACTTGAGGACAAAATGTTTTTTGATTGTGTGGCACACTTGTCTATAAATATATCAGACAGACCAGTCGCTCCCTGCAGTATTGAGTTTGAGGGGCTTTCTTTTTTATTTTTTCCCTTTTCACAACATGATTGTGTGTGTGTACCTCTGTGTAAATGTGTGTGTGTCCAGGGGTCTTCTAAGAGCAAACATCTGTTTCTGCCTGTCCAGAAACCGATCAGTGACCTGAATACAGCAAGGCCGCAGTTGGCCACCTGAGCATTTTGAAATTGCAACTGCAAATATTAAGATGTGGAATATTCATCAAATACTACTCAAGTCAAGTCATGTTAAGTTATATAGACAACCATCAAAAATTAATCTCTGTGTCCTTTAAAACTCAGTTTGGAAAAGGAAAAATGCCACACAGTAACCCATGGTGTATATACAGTGTAGAAAAACACAATTACATTATTAAATACACTGAACAAAAATATAAATGGAACACTTTTGTTTTTGCTTCCATTTTTCATGAGTTGAAATTAAAGATCTAAAACTTTTTCTAACCACACTTAAGGCATCTTTGTCTCATTTTTTTCCACAAATGTGTTTAAATCCATGTCAGTGAACATTTCTCCTTTGCCAAAATAATCCATCCACCTCACAGGTGTGGCATATCAAGATGCTAATTACACAGCATGATTTACTGCACAGGTGTGCCTTGAAAATGCCTTGAAATGTGCAGTTTTATTTTGAAAGAAGACATTGGTTAAGTGCTAAACTGTGTGAACTTGAGCTAAAATATGTGCATTTTTGGTGGGGCAGGGTCATGGATCAGTCAGTATCTGGTGTGACCACCATTTGCCTCGTGCAGTGCTGCTATCGGTGCTTTCAAATTACAGAATCCATATGGGACTATAATTCTTTGCTGCATCATATTCCTAGACCACAAAGAAAAATACGTAAATGAAAGTTAGCACATAAGAAAATAGGTTTTACAGCACATTCCCATCCTGATGCAACCTGGGGAGCCAGGGGTTGAGCCACCAGGTCAGGGATCAGCAGCCACCTGCTCTACCACCTGAGCCATGGCTTCCCAAAACCCTTCACAATGATACGTTAAGAAATGTTAGAAAATATTTAAACAAATATCAAAAACAAAACTGTTGTTCATTTTTGGATTGCTAAACAATATACTGTATTTCCAGTTGATGTTAGATTAGGTCATAAAGATTTAAACTCACATTGAGATCACCTTCAGTTTATTTCAAGTCTCATTAGTTGTATGACTCAAACTAATCTTTATAGTTCTGGCTTCACCTTGGATGTGACATTCTTTTTTCTTCACATGAACACAAATCATTTAGTGCAACTAGTGTGTCCCAGCCAGAAGCATGTAGACTCCTTCCTCCTGAACCTGTACATTATGTCACGTCAGAGCCCATATCAACTTGATCGTTGTGTTCAGGGTCATTGCTGGTGGTGATAGTCAGACAGGGGCCATTGCTTGCTGTGGTGCCGTGGTGCTGTGGTGATTTGTAAGCCGATTTGTTCCTTTATTTCCCCTGGCCATACACATGCAGTCACAGGGCCTTTATACTCACAAACACACACTCACACACACAAATCAAGCAAAACACACAAAGGCCCTCCCCGAGGACAATCTGTTCTGAATCGCATTACAGCCATTTCCCATTCTGTAGGAGGGGACTGGCCCCAGCAGAAATCAAATATTTATCATGTTGTATTAACCCCCACTGCTGCCCTGCACACACACACACACACACAAACACACACCATTGGTCCTTACACTGCCTCTACACACTGAATTCATTATCCTATTAGGCCATAGCTCAGGCACTGCGGCTGGTGTGTGCGCAAACAGATGCACGTACATTAGTACATGTGTGTGTGTGTGTGTGTATGAGCATGGACGTATACACACACACTCACACAGAAATTCTCATATTGCGAGGAGCCTACTATTGTTGGGTCAGTTAGCTTTAATGTAGTATACTGTATGTTATAAATAATATAAACCACATCAGTTACTTCCATTGATTCCACATAGCCGTCCATCTGCTGTAACATTGATCATTTGTCTTTATGTCTGTCAATAAGACTCAAAGAAGTTCAGCAAGATTCCTGGTTTCCTGTTTGTCATGATTTTTTTTTTTCTAATCTTGTTTCTAATCGTGTGACATATGTCAGTGTTTTTACTGTCAATCTTTGCAACTTAATCTGAACAAGGCTTTCCTGGTTAAATAATGGCTGAAGAAAAAATAGAAATAAAATAGTTTATTCTATATAGAACCACACACATCTACAATAATGACATGAAACTGTGGTCTTTCATGTACAAAGATTGAAGGCTCCCTCTGGCAAGGAAATATCATAATTCCAAAAACCAATTAAACATCAATTATGAAACCAATGAACAACCAATGAAATATCAGTCATCGATAATCATTAATGAAATCACAGAAAATGACGAACAAAAATATGAATAAAACAAAGATTAGAAGAAGCCTACACTTAATTTTTTCATTGTACGACGTTCTTCCTCTTAAGTTAAGTTTGTATGACGTGATGTGAAGCAAAACTTAAGAAATGAAGTTTGATGTGAGAACAGGTTGGTACATTCCTGCCTGACGCATCTCCAACTGTCCTGGCTGTTGAGTCGTCAGCCCACAGCCACCCTTCACTGATGTTTCACCCCTTTAGCCCCACAACATCTTGATGCTTTCTTCAGAGCCAGAAGCTCTCGCTGCCTCCTCCACCAGGTCAGATAATGGCCGAGCACTCAACGCGAAGAGGTCAAAACAGCCAATCATATGTGAATACAGACATATCTGTCTATGTGGGGCTTCTTCAAAGATGGGTTGGACACACAGTCATGTGGCCAATTGTTGTCTTAGACTGGCCACGAATGTCCAGTAGAGGACATGAGTGCCACCATATTTAGTTCATAGCCTGGAGAAGTGCACCTAAAGGGTGGGTTGGGACGTTGTCCCAAAATGTGTCCTTTTGATGTGGCAAATGGACACATTTTGGGTGAAGGTGGTGACCGCTCTGCTCCACGCTAATGGGATGGGTTGAGTCAGCTTCCACAAAAGCCTCAGGAGCCTGGGGCAGTTCCTTTATTGGTCCAGGTGCTGATGCAGCTCCTGCTCCTACTACCACCTGTTTGACTTCAGACCATTTTGGGAGAGTGGTGTCAAACTGCCAGGAGGGCTCAGGCGGGGATGGTCTTGGTGATCCAAGGGAGCCCTTTTGGCTACCACTGAGCTGGTCTTTGATGTATTCCTCCAGCTCCTGCAGTCTCCTAATCTTCTTCTCCACCAGGCCTCGGACGAACTTGAAGGGGTTCTGCAAAAAACACTTGCTTTCTCCCTGCGGCTTCTGCAATTCCCGATCCTTTCAGCTCACCTCAGGTGTGAGAGTCTGATTCCACAGGTTCTTCAAGCCCCACTTTTCTCTAGTCCTTGGTTTTCCTCCATGATTCCCGCAAGTAATGTCACTCCTTTACCAGCTGGAGGATTTCCCTTTCCTTTGTATTACTGCTTGGATGATCCTCCACTGAGGCATCTCTCCAAATCTCTCTTTACCTTTCTCGTGGATGATGACCAACGATATTCAGGTTAGAGGTTGTGCTGGCTCTAAGTGTGTTGGATGGTGGTGTGTAGCTCTGGTCGCAGCTTCTCCATGTATCCTAGTCACTGGCTTTTCAGATTGGTTTCCCCTGATGTTCCTCTTGTGGGTTCTTTGCCTGGCGTTTCATTGTGATGCTCACACAGGAATGACGTTTTTATATTTTTTATATATCTTTGCTGCTGAGAGATACACCAGTTGGTGAGCAAGGAAGAAATTTTATGTTGTCTTTGATTTTTACGTGAGTTTGTATTGACTCCATTGGAGAATACCTTTTTCCTACTGGAGCGAATCACAGCTTTTGTTACTTTTTCACCCACGTTTTTCCCACCATAGAAAAAGGGGATTAGCAAACCTTATAAGCAGAATTTGATATGGATTTTTTTGGAGGAAATAATATTAAAACCTGACTTCTAAAATCAATTCTATAATTCTTATCAAAGAACATATGTGACCAGATTTAGGCGACTGACATTACATTACATTTTTCTTTTTGTATCACACTTCCCTGTTCAGTTACTCACTTAAAATGCTGGAGGACTGTTTTATTTACCAAGCTAAGCGTGGGGCACTGGAGCCATTAGTCCACTGGGGACACACAGATGATTTGAGAGTCAGTGTTCTCATCAGTTAAGTGATAAGTTCACCAATGAGCCCTCAAATGCTTTCTCGGTATTCAGTTAACTTCTAAAGTTACAACAAAAAGTTTGTCTGGCTCGGCTGTTGAAAACATCTGAGTGTCTATTGGATTTCTGCAAAACAGATATTTATCTTCCTCGGAGAATCCCTGTCTGGAGAGAGAGAGGAGCCTGAAAACGACAACTGTGAGAGCAAAAGACAAAAACACACAAGTCCTGCACATCTACGTGTAAACACACAAATAGAAGCGTCCTCCTTTTGGACTCTTGTGCCCTTCTTTCTCTTCACCTCACCTTCCCTCTCCAGGAACAGTATGAGTGGTGGATACATGACCCAGCCACACATTGTTATAATCAATAAGCTGGTTGTTATGGTGATCAAATTGCATTCGTTTTTTTCCCCCTGTGGCAGGTCAAGACTAATGTACCTTGTCACCGCATGTGATGATAAAGTGTCTTATTACCCAACAAGCAGGAATTTTAAGATTACTATGAATATCTTAAGGAATCAGTCCGACTGTGCGGGTTTGTTGCTTTTGACCTAGTTGGGTGAATGTTTGTTTGAGTGAGTGTTAATGCTTGTGCTGCACATACACAGTATCTGTGTGCGTGGTCGTGTGCACACATGTTTGTGTGTGGAATAATTGTGTAACGTGCATGTTCGTGGCCGGGAGGTTGCGTATTAGTGTTGTTCTCTGCTGGATGAAACGAAGTGAATCAGGGAGATATTTGTGCAACTCTGCATGTATGTGTGATTTTGTGTGTGTGTGTGTGTGTGTGTGTTTGTGTGTGTGTGTTTGTTTGCGTAGTTGCAGAACTTTTCCTCCTCTTTGTCCTAAACTCTCCATTCTGGAGGGTAAAAAGGCAATTAGACGCAGTGAAAAACAACTGCGGCGTCTCCCACCAACATTTATCTCAGGCCTGCTGCTACAAAAGCCAACTGGTCGGGCCATCCACCCCTGTTAGCTGTGAGGTGTTAAGGACAGATTTATCGATGTAAATATTTTGACTCCTTGACTTCGGAGATAACTCCGATTTTACGAGGTAATATTTCCGCCTGTTCTTTTTTTACATTAGGTGAATATTGCACTTAAAACTCCACCATTTAATTATTTGCACCGGCCCAATAAACATGACTTTATAGTGTCCATAAATCAACCAAACAAAAACACACTTCACACTGTTAATCTCACACATTCCACCATAAAGTACCATCTATAAAAAAAGATGTGTTTTACACCAAATGTGCGTCGCTGAATACCTTAAGTAAATGTAATAAATGTGGTAAGCATGGCGTATAAATCTCACATGCTGCATGTTGTTAATTTGATACATTAGGCAATAATTTGTTATAAATAATTGTTTATTAGCCGGGGCATCCTGTACTAAGGCCTAATGATATGTACTTAGCAAGTTTTAAGGGATGTCCCAATCAGCGCCCAACTTTCCAGCAGCAGGGCCATTTATTAGAAGAAAAGATAAAATTATTGCCTTTTAACTATTTGTATAATTCAAAACAACAAATCATTAAAAGGAGGGAATTAAATTTTCAAATTGCTCCTTTAAACATGGATTTTAATGTATTGCGGGATTATATCCCCCCCCCCCCCCCCCCCCCCCCCCCCCA
>NW_019525450.1:1288710-1298805 GCF_002814215.2 Seriola lalandi dorsalis
CCCCCCCCCCCATCCCCACCCACCAAAACTTAACACATTAGCATGGAGGGTTTCTGCCCTTAAATTCGCAGCTTTTTTTATGTTTAAAAAGTATCATATTTTAACAAATGAACTCTTAAGTTCCACTGTGCATAGGACCCTGTTTTGCTAGTAATGGAATGGAAAATAAATGGAATCTGCCAACCATGATGTTTGCAAATGTGAACAAGTAGCCCACCTATGGCCCACTCACCGCTATCTGTTCACTTATTTATTAATTCACTTCATTTTATTCACCCGCTCTCTTGATCAATAAGTAATTAATTTCCCTGGTTGAGGGAAAACGGGCCCTATAATGTCACTAATGTTGCTCCTGCCTCTGACTTTTCTTTTTTTGTTTGAAAACTTCAAATTTAAATTAGGAGCAAGAGAGGAAAGGCGATAAATAGATGTCTCTCGCTTCGATTTCTCTGAGAAGGGAATGAGTGTTTCTCTGGCTCTGTTCTTCCTTACTGATAGTGGACAACATCTCATGATAATATTGCATTTGTTTTGTTGGAGGGGCGCCAAGGACAGAGGAGTTGGAGAGCAACTTTGAATTGAGTTACTGTACAGTTAAGTTACTGTTAAGGTACAGTCTTTTTTTTTTCTTTTGCTTCTGCTCGACTTCTATTTCTTTGCTTTCACGGGCTCTTTTGCAGAGTCAAGTTAATACATTTAACACAAAGTAAAGAAGAATTTCTCATTTAAGAATCCAATTTTAAATTTTAAACTCGTTACAACACATTCACCTGGAAAATTTACTCATTTTGTGCATTATCTGTGCATTGATGATAATTTTCAGATTTAAAAACTCGTCTCCACTGCAAACCTGATTCACTTTGCTTTCAGTCACAGAGACCTTCGTTAGAGCATGAGACAAAGAACACACAGTACAGAGGGGGGGGCCCATCAACTAACAATTAACAAACAACAAGTAATCTGAGGTGATAAACACACATACTTCTTAGAGAGCAATAGGAAAACATGAAAACAAACAGAGCATTACATGAAAATATGCTCTTTTTTTCTTCCTTTGTATGCACAATGTTGTCCGGGATGATGACTGTCAAAACACATTATTTCACCCAAAATGGCCCAAAACAATCACAAGTATGAAGCCAGAATGATAAATAATGACACATAAATAAAACTCGGCACAGCAGAATGACCAGGGATTTCAAAAAACCATTGGGTGACATATTACAGGATCATGCATTGTCAGCCATGGTCGTTACTACAAAACATCAGGGAGCTGCGTACAGTATCCTGCCGGTACAAGCTCATACTGAAGTTACATACACATATGTTATAACCAGTTCTCTTTTTTCGAGGCCTTCAGAAATAAAAAGTAACTGACAAGTAATGAGCAAATATTAGATGAAAATCTGCTTTCCCATACCGACCCCCAAGGTGAGACTTTTTGAATCAAACTCATCATTTATTGATTTTTTTATTTTTATTTTAACACTTTACAAAAGGTGTTAAAAATGACAAAATAAGCAACAATTTATTATTATTGTTATTTTTAAACTATGTCTGTCTGGGTGAAATGCTCTGTATGATAGTTTATTTGAATGACATCACGTATAGTACTGTACCTATATTGTGCTCATAATACAGTTGAATATAAAAAAGTACATCATTTAAGGTTTAGCCACCTTCCTTCCTGAAAAGACTTAAGCCCAATGTTATTCTGTAATTTCTTTAATTGTAAAAAAAAAAAAAAAAAACGACCAAAACCAACAATATGTAAGTTTGTCTTTCAATACTTTCCTACCTATTTTTTACTACTAAAAACATATATCTTTAAAATGGCAAAAGTCCAAGTGAACTCCTAAAACTGATGGACAATGTCGTCTTTATTCAAATATGAATCGATTTTAATATCATTTGTTGATTTAGTGCTTTGAATCTCTATGGGAATAGAGGAATAAGATATGTCAGGCTCTGGATAAAATAAAAAAATCATTGTTGGTTTTGTTTTTTTTTTTTTTTGTTGACAATGATACTGAATATTCTTAATCTAACTGTATGATCAGCACCTAGGGTCAAATAAACAGAGAACTCACAGCACCTAGTAGACATTTAACATCGCCATTCATGGACCAAAACCACCTTGACACACTGGCATTTCTCCCAGCATGCATCTCCATTGCAGTCCTGCACACGCGGACCCCGGTCTTCTCCTATTCCTCTGTAATAACATGATTCATATATTTGATGTGGCCTAGATAGATCATGAAGACACATTATTTCCCATTCCTCAAATGAAAGCATTATTATGCCGTGTTGTTATTGTTGTTAGTGCTGGTGTGTTGGTGTAGTGGTCGCACAATTTTTCTTCTCCAGGTGAACCGTAGCTGTAAGATTGACCGGGGCAACAGAAAGAGAAATCACACCGGAGAGGAAGGGAAATCGGATCAGCGAGCACAATAAAACAGCAACTCCAAAGAAAATGACTTGGGAGGCCAGCCACATGCCCACCTCTCAGAGGGTGTGTTTGTGTGTGTGTGTGTGTGTGTGTGTGTGTGTGTGTGTGTGTGTGTTGGTGGAATATATTTTTAGGGGAAGAAGAACTGCGATACATATAACTACAGGCTGTCGTTTTGTTTGCTCACTCCCGTGGCAAAATGGAGGACATACATCGTCTCTTATTGCCTAAAAAAAAAAGAAAAAAAAAAGAGGAGAAAAAAAAGGAGGGGGGGGGCACAATGCAATTCCAGTTGCCCTTGGGTGTGGCGTGGCTCTGGTCACTCAGGGAGTGTGCTGCAGGAGTCACATGGTTCAGATGGATCACATCAATTTGCCACAAAAACAATATACCCCCCACCCCACCCCCCCTCCTCCTCTCTTTCTCTCTCCCTCTTTCATATATTCTTCCCTCTTTCTCCACCTTCTCTGAGCCTTCAGTCCATCATCACATAATATAAGAGAAGAACCAAATCAAAAGCCTGACCTCTCTCTCTCTCTCTCTCTCCACCGCCCCCCCCAGCTACACTCTACACATTTTCCTTAACACCTCTCTCATCCTTTCTCCGTAACATTTCCTCTTCTCTTTCTTTTTTATTCTCTCCCACCTTCACCCTCTATTTCTGCACCACTAAATTTACATTTCAAATAATGATTGAATTTATGAACTCTTCTCTCCCTCAGTAACTTATCTCCTTTTTTCTGTCTTTTCTCAGTTTGTCCTCTGTAATTTTATGTCACTTCACTATATTCAGACGTGTTTCACTGGAGGGCCGATGTTAAGGACAGAAACTCATGTTAACAAAGGATATCACTCAAGGTTAATATTATGATCAGATGATTGATATTAATTTAACAAAAATCACTAATATTACTGTTATGAGGAATAATAATAAACACAGTCAATAACAATTTGGTCTAATTCAAATTCTTTCTCCGTGTCTTTGTATATCTCATTCTTTCGCTGCGGCGCATCTCCCACTGACCAGAAGGTCACTACTGCCACCCTGTGGTAATATGTGGGACAGCGCCAGGGAAGCGGACACTGTAAAACTGATGAAGATGAGCAGATAAAGATGCTGAGTAGGGGAGAAAATTTTTGCCACAAAGCGAAACAAGCTGCGATTTTGTTTTGACAACACAAGTGTTTCATTTGAGCTCAACTTTTCAGATACAGAAACAGAAAAAAAAAAACTGTTTCTACATTGGTAAACTAACCAGACTTCAGCAGAAGTTGTGATCACTGCGTCACTGCATTTACAGTCTTAACACGCAGGCGTTAACAGTGTGTCCCAACAGAGAGGGAAGTGCAAGAAAAGATGGAACAATTTTAAATGTAAAGCCACTGAAAATATTCTCAGTCAGCTTTTTTACTCTCCATTAAGATGTCACGTTAACTCATATAAGTTTTGTCTCTTTCGGTGATCAGTTGAAAAAACACAATGTCACATATTTATGTGCACCAATCAGAATTGAGCAATCTTCTAATTAAAATACAATGACCGTTGTGGGGTCGTTGCTTGTGTAGGCAGACCACTGTCAATTAGATCAGATGAAACCACACTGACACAACACTGAGGATAAAAGAATTCGGGAGAATAAAACTGATAACTGTCAAACTTGTGTTCACACTTTATGTAGAGTAATTAAAAAGGTCCATCAACTCCATCAATCTCAGTTCATGTATCATGACAGTACAGTTGAATGATGTTTTGTCTGGCTCTGGAACAGCTCTGTGAAATGAGGAAATAACCTTGATGATGTCATTTAGGGTGATCTCAGCTTGGGCTTGGAAACTATACACATTTATCAGAGAATGTCTCTTTTACAAAAACAGAGGCATGGAGTATGAAAGATGTAGCAGGGAGGCTCTAATGAAAAGGTTACCGAATTGCATTGTGGGAAGTGTAGGAACTTGTGTTTTTGAAGCTCCGTATCCATAAAAGTGACTCATAAGGATGTGCCTAAGTGTGTAAAACTCATAACAATTTTGATCCAATTAATTGTTAACAAGTTGATCCTATTGATAGTTTTTTGCTTTCACCCACATCCCATCGTCTTTCTCTGCAGATGGAGTTGACTCAGTTGTCATCATGTGACCTAAGTATGGAACTTAACAGTTTGTTGTATTCATATATAAGTGAGCAAACTCTCACCACTAAAGAAAAACTCTGAGATGAAATTGAAATCTCCAGAAGAACAGCAACAAAAAATAAAGTTTTTTGTTTTTTTTTAAATAAATCCCTGTCGTCAGTGATCCTTCTTTACATTTCCCCCCATTTCAGTCTCTACACTGTGTCCTTTCTCTCCCACATTCACGTTCAATCAATCCCCACTCAGCTTTGCAGTTGGAAAAAATAACACACCCAGAAATAATAGCTTAAACTGAAGTATTACTTTAATACTTCAATAGAAATAACCTGGTTTCAACATTTTGAAAGGAGCAGGCTCAGTTGCCCAAGGCTATACTGTAATGTGTGAGTGAAAGTATATGGGCTGTCACTTCAGATTAGAGAACAGCCTCAGTGTGCCTTTGACGGAGAGGCAACAGGGGTAATAGGAGGTGGAAGGAATTACAGTTCATAAAAATCACATATGAATGGAGATAGCCGACAATGAAATATGTCATTTTCAGCACAGGCTTGTTTTACACCGATTGGGCCTGAATTACACGGTGTGTATTTTCGTGTGTGCGCATGTGCGTGCGTGCGTGTGTGCGTGTCCATTTCTACCTGTACAGTTCTAACTATGTGTCTGACTTGTGATTGAAATTATTATACATCATCTAAATTCCTCATCAAAATCCTTAAATCTATTCATCAAACATTTATGTAAACACACAGCAACAAATAGAGCAGCATTGGTATCCACAAATTTTATGTTTACTGCTTATTTTAACACCTCCATTACTGCCATGTTTTCTCTACACAGCAAACGAATCTACAGTTATCATTCACAAATTGTTAGCTTTGATTTATGAGGCTTGATATGGGTTTTGTGCAGTTGTTAGATTTGAAAGATGAAAGATTTGACATAGAAACTAAAATCAATCACTCGGTAACACCAGTAACATCATCATAAGTATAATACACAACTAATTTGAAAGAATTTCAAATTCAAAGCATATGGAGTTTGTTAATTCCATCTGATTACAAAAAATTCATTGAGAACATTATCTTAGAGATTTATGACAAACTGAGCGTCTGTCTCATGAAATATGTGTGTGTACGACTGTTCAGTTTTTATCTATTCATGCAGAAACATACAGCCTCAGAAACTTTTATATTCAAGCTTTATTTCTTTCCAATAAATTGTGCATTTTAATCATCAACAAATAACATTATCTCAGATTTCTCAGATTTCTTAATACGCTCCTCTTTTCCCGTCTGCCTACAGTATTCCTTCGGATGCCAAAATATTATTTAAAGGTATTTTTGATTGATTTGATTTTTGCCAGAAACCTGCTAGAAACCTATGTACCCTTTCCAGTCATTTAATTTAAAAAAAAAAAAAGTTAATTAAAGAATGAGCCCCATCATTCAAAAGCTGCATTTAAATTAAGAGAAGTTGAAGAATGCCAATAAATAATATTAGCTATAACATGGAGATGTTCACAATATTTTCCACAGTTTTTCCACCATTTGCCCATTGGCCTGTCAAAGTGGAAAATGTATTCAACATATTTTCATGGCCTTACTGTTTTTGATTTAATTAAATTCATGCAAGTGGTACTGTTTGAATTTCAGACAATCCCTTCTTCTTCTCTGCATCATAATGTGGGACAGAAGTTGGCATTTGGAAAACTGTAACTTGTAATGGAAGTGATTGGCAAAATACTTTTACTTAACAGTCTAATTAACAATCTAAGCCAAGGTGAATATACAGTGTTATATATATATATATATATATATATATCCAACAAGATCATTGAAAGGAAATCATTGTGGTGACTGGCTGTTTGTAATTGGGATATGAAGAGCAGGTGGCACCAAGTTATTTGATTAATTCAAGGAAAAACAATAATGAGACAACAGATAAATGCAATGTCTAATTATGATACAGGGACAGGGTAAGACATCAGTCAGTCATGACACAGTGTAGGACACATGGTACAGAGCACTATCAGTTTGACTGTAAATGAATTTGTGGTGACTGTGTGAGACCAGAACTTGTTAAAGTTGTGCAAAATCTGAACCCTTTCATGCATGAATCATGAACTTTTTTTTTCCCCCTTTCTATTCTGATTCTTCATTAGACAATTTTATTTCCTAGTTTACATCATTTACTATACTACAACAATAAAACTCTTCAATGTTAAGTGATACTCTATGTAATAACAGTGTAATAAATACAAAAGTGTATTTTGTGAAAGCTGTAAACATGAAATGTCATTTTATTACAGTAAATCTAATATGTTAACCTATTTTAACATGCAGCATACTGCTGTTATGGACAAACAGCCCAAACAGTGTGTTGAATGGTTAATCAATTAATTGTCAAAATGATCAGCAGATAAATTGATAATAACCCTCATAAAGTCCACAAGTCTCCAAAAACTCTCCTCACGTAAAAAGTTGAAATCGACTTTGTTCCTCAGCATTCGTGAAATGTACAATCGGTTCCTCAGTTCAATGCACCTATGGCACAAAGCCACAAGACACAGACGACATACAAAATATGATGATAAAATGCCAGTCACACAATAAACTTAATTAGCAGAAAATACTGTTCTTCTTGCAAACACCCTGCAAATGAGACAATTGTAATCAACAACGGCAGATTTACTGAGAAAATGTTACATTTCACATGATCACTTGTAATTTCCTGCTTGTACTAAAACAATATTTGACAAGGTTTGTTCCTTGGATGTTACTTGTTGCCATTTTTTTAAACATTCCTTCTTTAATAGAGATCATGAGCAGCTGCCTGTCGCAAAATCCACTAACTCATCAGAAAATGACTGATTAACCACTGATGTAATGATGAGATGTAGCGTGTGTAATAACTTTTTTGTGTCTGTCTTTGACCGTATTTTTAACAGTAGCTTTGTATTTCACTGTGTTTGTTAACTTACACTTACACCGTAGTTAAATTACAGTGGTTTCATCCTGATAGCTATTTTTGCTAGGTTACCTTTCAAATATAGACAGCTATGCTTTGAAAACTTTTTGTGAGTTGAGGTGCACATATGTAAAGTCACCACTAGATGGTGGTGTTCAGCTGTAGAAAAATAAGCAGACCACCACTGAAACTTCCAGGTGCCATAGAGAGGATGGACCACAGTCTGTGGGTGGACATTCAATTTATAATTATTATGATATTATTACCAACAATTATTGGGAATAAAAGATGAAAGCTGAATTCAAAAAAATCTCCATGGCTTGATTTAAGATTGAAGTCAAACATAATTTTTATGCCCATATCCTCAAGGTGCATGCGAACACTTTAATGCAGTGCTAAACCTCTCACTGATGAACATTTATCTTGAATATACTATATTATATTGAAGGTAGCAGATCCAGTAAAGCCTACAGGCTCCAGAATCACTTCATGTTGAGTTGGAGTCAAAAGAAAGGCTTGTAAGATAAAACTTTTTTGTGTTATTTTGACAGTAAAAAAGTGTGGGAGTGTGGCAGGAAACTGCAGCACCCAGAGGAAACCCACGCAGGGGGAACATGCAAAATTCACAGAAAGAAGAAGTCGCTGGTTTGGCAGCAGGGGGTGTGGGAGCGGATGGATGGGGAATGGCGTATCAGGGGAGAAGAATGAGGTCAGGGGGTACAACAGTTAGGGAGGGTGAGGAGAGAGAGAGCAGGAAAAAGTCTTTTACACTGATTTCTGTTGTCTATGTCAGAGAGTGAGCTTATTTTTAATTTTGACTTTAAAGCACTGATTAGCTGTATGTATGTAAATAAAATGGTAAAATGTCTTTTTATGGATCTGTAATTCCCTAAAAATATTTCAAGATTTCTTCCTGGAAAATAACTATAATTACTGACAAATAGAGACAAAGTTCTGGGACAGCTGTTTCAGTCTGTAGTGTTTTTAGCAGTTCCTGATTTCCAAAGGAATTTCCTTAAAAAAAAAAAAACCTGCTCTATGAGCCTATTTAAATAAAACTTGCAGAAAATAGCTCACAGAATCGTCGAATAAGAGTCTGTTTTCACCAAAAGTGAGAAATAGGTCTAATGACAAGATGTGAACTGTCCACCTTTAAATTTAAGCTACACTGGCTTACACTGGTAAACTGTGATTAATCAATGAATCAGTTATCAGTAACATGTTTTTAGTAGGACAGAATACAAGTAAAAGTTGTCCTACCTGCATGGTTGTTGTCCACCTCAGGGGCGTCTTCCCTCAGCAGGTGTTCCTCAGGGACCAGTGGTCTACTCAGGGCCATATTCACAGTCCTTGCTTTTCCACAGTAGTTCAGTAATGCAGTGGTTTCGTTCTCCAACAGGATCCAGTCATAGTCCTCCAGTAGTTTCTTCCCAGGAATTCACTTCAGGAGGGAGAGATCCAAGTGATGAGCAGCCCTTATATTCCCTCGGTTAGGACGTAATACCTTTCTTTTAGTGACATAAGCGCGTGCGTGAACAAAACACAGTAAGACAAGATTTTTAAAGTATTTTTATGATAGATAGATAGATAGATAGATAGATAGATAGATAGATAGATAGATAGATAGATAGATAGATAGATAGATAGATAGATAGATAGATAGATAGATAGATAGATATGTTATTTATTAATTATCCCCTAAGGGAAATTCATGAAATATATACAGTATTATTATTTGTTTTTATGACAGTTAAATCTGTTTTTCTTGAGCACCATGGAGACGATGGAACTTTTAGCTCCGAACGTCAGGACGTACAGGTGTAAACACAGCAGGGGCCTGCTGCTGTGTTTGTGGATGGGGCCCTGAGTTTGTTTTGACTCTTGAAGCTTGACTTATTTTATCTTCGAGCTGATACCGAATGATCTCGAACTTTCATGTTCAGAGTTAATGACAAAAACAACTTGTTGGAAAAATTGTGATACTTTATGACTAGATAAACATAATTATCCTAAAGAGGAAGTGTATACGTTTTCACTCATCACAGGGTTTGTAGGTGACATGTTGGTGCCTTGATCACACTCAACTGCTTTTAGCTCGTTAGTGTGGCATTTTAATTGGCCTGTTTGTGTGCGCTCGCCCTGAGTCTCCTACATATCCCATGATTTGCAATCAATACACTTGGACACTAACTACAAACTTCTACCTACAAACTACTATTTTTGGTCTGCAAAGATTTTTAAGATTATTTTTATTACATGAAGGCCAAAAACTATAAGCTATTTATTACCTCCCAGGACAGATATCAGCAAGATAAAATCAAAGTTAAAGTTGTCTTTAAATGTGAAAACAGGGTCCAAGTTTCAAGTTTTTTTTTCTACCCAGAAAAACTCAGATCTAAATGACATTGATATTTCAACTAATGCCTGTCACCTTATTCATCACAAAACTATGCTGTCGAACCAGCTGCCTTGAAACTTGTCATTATAACAAGTTCTAACAAACTGAGCAGGCAGGTGATTCTTATAGATAGATAGATAGATATG
>NW_019525450.1:1298855-1299847 GCF_002814215.2 Seriola lalandi dorsalis
CAGCTGGAGGATTTCCCTTTCCTTTGTATTACTGCTTGGATGATCCTCCACTGAGGCATCTCTCCAAATCTCTCTTTACCTTTCTCGTGGATGATGACCAACGATATTCAGGTTAGAGGTTGTGCTGGCTCTAAGTGTGTTGGATGGTGGTGTGTAGCTCTGGTCGCAGCTTCTCCATGTATCCTAGTCACTGGCTTTTCAGATTGGTTTCCCCTGATGTTCCTCTTGTGGGTTCTTTGCCTGGCGTTTCATTGTGATGCTCACACAGGAATGACATCCACATTGTGAGACCTCACATCTCATTATTTGCATCCAGTGCAAGCATTAAGTGTTAATGTAAGTAGTTTTACTTTTAGAGAGGCAGGAAGTAGGGTTGGGGAAGAAGCAGGGTGTAGAGGCAGGAGTGGTAGAGGCAAATTTCTGACTTTCAGCTGCAGTATGTGTCCCGTCACATACAATTCATTTTGTTTTGTTTTGATTGTTAAGTCTGCATTTGTTATCCACCACAGTCTTTCTCAAACTCTAACCATACAATTAATATTATTATTATCAACAATGAGCTAATGGACACATGAATTTACTATCTATCTATCTATCTATCTATCTATCTATCTATCTATCTATCTATCTATCTATCTATCTATCTATCTATCTATCTACCCTGGTTGTAATGCAAATATATCATTGAAAGATAATATATTAGATTTTTTTTTTAAATATCAATGTTCTCTTGTGGCAATAGAGCCGGTTGTCCACTCTCACCCACCACCTCAGCCCTGATCCCAGTTGTATTGTAGCGATTTTAATGGTAGTCTCGTTTTTATATTTTTTATATATCTTTGCTGCTGAGAGATACACCAGTTGGTGAGCAAGGAAGAAATTTTATGTTGTCTTTGATTTTTACGTGAGTTTGTATTGACTCCATTGGAGAATACCTTTTTCCTACTGGAGCGAATCACAGCTTTTGTTACTTTTTCACCCACGTTTTTCCC
>NW_019525450.1:1299897-1302491 GCF_002814215.2 Seriola lalandi dorsalis
GCAGCGGCCCCCATTGTTCTCACTTCTCACAAACACGAGTTACAAAACTTGTCAGTGCTGTACTTCTCAGTTTGGGTGCATCAATTATATGTGTAAATACACCAGGACAACAGGCTTATACTTTCAATCATGCTCATACTCCAGACACAAAGTTGTTACATTTTAATCAGTGACACAATCTCTTCCACTGTGATTGTGAATATACTTGTAATTCATAGTCAAGATTCCCATCTTTGTGAAAAAGTTTCTACCAAGCTCAACACATCAATAGTTAAAGGTTTGAAGTAAAAAACTGGTTATGATTCAGATAACTGCTTGGCACTGTTTGATTCACAGGTTAGAACTGTAGATGCTGTAAAGAGCTGTGTAGAGACAAACCACTTTACCACTTTTTTAGACAAGCTGTATTGTCTCTATATTCAATCTCCCGAAAATCTCAGAGAGATCGATCAAGGAGCATCAGCAGTGGGTGCACAGTTGCGCAAGATAGGTTGTGTGTTAAATGTGAGATGTGTGGCTTCTTCTAACACCGTTGAAGCTGTCTGGAACACGTTAAATGTGCTGGTAAAAATGCAAATAGCAGCTCTGCTGAAAGGTGCATGTATGAAGGGCTCTCAGCAAAACTGACCTCTGCAGATTTTATTAAAAATCTTAGACTTATGTTCAATGCTTTAGAAGAGCTGAAAGACTTCACATCAGAATCATTGCAGGAAAGAGTTGTCTGTCTGTCAGGTGCTGTGAATATGGGAAAAAGGCAGGCGGAAGTATTTTCAGCTGTGATGGAGACACCAGGACCACACTATCAAATTGCTTCTCACGCTGTTGAGAATGGTATTTTTAAAGAAGTGTCAGTTAAAACAGATGCCAACCAAAAACTAATTGAACCTGAGAAGTTCTTCCATGAACTGAGGAGCAGCATGCGATCAAGGACTCTCACAAAGGATGCGCTTTTTTGAACACATATTTTTAAGTTGTTAATAGGCACTATTTTAAGCACTTTTTTACCTGCACTTCCCTGAGAAGCTTTTATCCAAGTGCCATTAGAGAATTGAAGGAGCTTTTGCTGATGGCAGAAAAAAACTCTCACCCCCCACGGGGTGAATGCAATGTTCAAAATACTCAAAAGACCAGTGAATGTCCACACCAAAGAATTTAGTTCAAATTGTTTAGTGAATCTTTTCAGCAAGCAATGAACAATTACAGAATTCTAGATCAGATGTGCCTTTTCCTAACCAATAACAAGTGTTGGTCAGTCCACAGTCTGACAAACTAACTTTCCCTGATCCAGTGTATTTATACAAGTACAAACAAAGAAATGTGCACGGGCGTTTTGTCGTCTTCTGATTGGCTCTGCTGGCTTCTTCCTTCCCGTCTGACTCCGACCTCAAGTGTAACCTAAAGCTCAGCACGCTCAAAGGAAGACAGTTAATGTATACATATAAATTACCAATTATCTACCTCTGTTACCTCCGGGTGCCCCCCTACAGATGCCCATAGGGTGATCTTTATCAGTGGTTGTGAATAGTTTCCCTGAGGCAGATGTTTAAACAACAACTCACCCTTAGCACCTAAATATCCACTAGCATAAATCATTAAACAGTTTTAACTTTAATAGCCTGAAATACTGCAACAGAACTCGACTGAATATACACTAAACATGTGAGATATTATCTGTGCATTTACCTATGTGCAATGTAACTGAGTACATGCACTTATTCTGGACCGATCATCTGCTCTTGAACAGCCATAGGACGGTCGGATAAATTTCTGACATGTCAGAAATTACTGTGGGCCAACGCAGGCTTTCGCATAGTAGAAGCAGAGCCGCAAGTCGATTCCCGAATGTTTTTTTTTCTCACTGCGCCTGAAGTGGCAAACAGAATGTCTGAAAACATGGAGGCCAGGTTGGTCAAGCTATGGCAACGGCATGCGTGACTCTTGGATGTTTCCACCTCGTCCTATCACGACCCATATGAAGCCATCTTCAAGTCCATCTTATTTGCTTTTTTTTTGATCTTTCAGCACACAGGACTGCGAAAATGATCACGCTTCTTCTGCCTGGTTGCTGAAAACAAACCTGCCTCAAGGCACTTGTGTACTTTAATGGCAGTGAATAAGATAATTAATTTAAGCGTGGCTTCAACTCTCACAGGTCATATTTTGCCAATATTCACTACAGTCTATAACCTGTCACTATATGTGTGTATATTGAAATTTGTTTTAACCTTTTCAGACATATTTCCATCATTCTGTACATACAGTTAGTTTTGTACCGATTCATTTCAAATAAAGATATCAAGTGTTTTTCAGATTGAACCACTGGCATGATTTGATGATGTGCATGATGAAGAAAATCCTCACACAGATTTACTGTTCTAAACGGGGTCAGCCCTATGTTCCCACATTTCTTAGAACTTTTTTTTCACAGAAATTTTTGAAAATTAGGGTTAGGGTTAGGGCTGTGGGAACATAGGGCTGTGGGAACATAGGGCTGTGGGAATATAGGACTGTGGGAACATAGGGCTGTGGGAATATAGGGCTGTGGGAATATAGGGCTGTGGGAACATAGGGCTGTGGGAATATAGGGCTGTGGG
>NW_019525450.1:1302511-1379630 GCF_002814215.2 Seriola lalandi dorsalis
GAACATAGGGCTGTGGGAATATAGGGCTGTGGGAACATAGGGCTGTGGGAATATAGGGCTGTGGGAATATAGGACTGTGGGAACATAGGGCTGTGGGAAGATAGGGCTGTGGGAATATAGGGCTGTGGGAACATAGGGCTGTGGGAACATAGGGCTGTGGGAACATAGGGCTGTGGGAATATAGACACGCTCTCGTTCTAAACATGAAGATGCCGCTGCTGGATGAAGCTTTCTCCCCAGCTTTATAAACAGCTTTGAAGCTGCACTGTAATCACAAAAATCCCAGATGCTTTCTTGTCCTGAAGATGAATGATCATTTCTGTTGCATGAGGTGTTGAATTTAATTCAATGAAATAAACATTACTGTGCAAGTATATTTTGAAGATGAACGTTTTTCTGTTGCTGTTTTCTGTTCTGTTGTTTATTGCAGTAAAAGCAGATGCATTTGACCCACGCTCGACATTTGAACCCTTTGACCTTTGACATGTTAATATTTTAACCATCTAACCACTATCTTATTTGTTAATCACAAACTGTGGACAATAGGTTTGGCTGGCCATAGCATAAATGCAGTTTCACAAACTGTTTTCTGCAATATAGCAAATAAGTCATATATAATAATAAATAAAAGGACATTGAAATTGGAAGTTTCTCAGTCGCATCCAAGCCCCAGCCTTTGTCAATGGGACACGGCCACGCCTGTGAAAATGGTGTTCGGCTGTCAATCGCATGAATGAAAAATGTTTTTTCATCTTTATTTGCTTCAACATTGATGCCAAAAAACTATAACAGAAACAAACAGTGGCCACATAATTACAATACCAATGTACACAGATACATGCACACATGGATGAGGAAAAGTTCAGTCCCATTACAGATGACAATGATGCGACAAACATCTGAAGAGAAAGAAAGAAATAAAGTAAATAATGAACAATAAGTGCAATATTGAGTAAAAAAATACTATTCCACCTTGTAACCCAAAAACATCAGTAAACCTATTTTCTTTATTGCTATTCGTCACTCCCTTCAAAATAATATTGGTTGTTCTTTTACCAGCATAAAAGAAGAGTGTCCAAGTCTTTAAAAAAAAAATCATCAATTTAAATCTGTATCTTAGATAATCCATCGGAATTATATCAAATATCAGTTTGTGCCAACCACCAATTGTAGGTGGCGTATCATCAATCCACCTGAATAACACATTCTTCCGGAATGCAAATGTAAGTATATTAAACAGTCTTCTTTGATGGGAGCCTTTAATATTAGGACTGGGCAAACCGAGAAGCAAAACCTCAGGTTTAAGGCCCCGACCCTGTGTGTTTTAACACACTAAACACATAATGTTCATGTGCAATACTTCTCAAACATGTCATCAAATATTTGCCAGTTTGCTAATGGGGAAAATAACATCAGTAGAGTATATGTGTAGTCTAATTTCAGATGTGATTATTTTATTGAATTCATCATCAAATCAGTCAAACAAATTCAATTCAATTCAATTCAATTCAATTCAATTCAATTCAATTCAATTCAATTCAATTCAATTCAATGTCTTTATTGTCATTCCAGTGCAACGAAATTAAGTGTCTCCAGTGGTACATACAGTAAATATAACTCCAGACAAGTAGACACATTAAAGTCTTTATAAATAAACATAAAATAAACAATAAATAGTATAAAAACAGAGGTATAAAAGCAGAATAAGTGCATGTACTCAGTTACATTGCAAGCATTGAACATAAGTAATAAAATCTGCAGAGATCAATTTTGCTGCGAGCCCTTCATACATGCACCTTTCAGCAGAGCTGCTATTTGCATCTTTACCAGCACATTAAAGGTGTTGATACAATGCACTCTGTCGTCAAGGAAATCCTGGATGTTGGGTTTCGGTCTTCCACGTTGTTGCTTCTTGTGTGGATGTTGATGCAGTAAATACACTCCTGGAGCCTGGAGGAGAACAGCTGTCTCTGCTGGAGGCGGAGAAACAGTCCATCCCTCAGAGCTGCACCTGCATCAACAAGAAAACAAATACCAGTTCACTCTGTGATACAACAGCATGTTAGACAGCTCTGCTCCGTCAGAGGTGCAGTCCAGTGATAGAGTATTAAGAAATAGCAGTAACACTACTGAAGTAATAACAAGTAATATTAAGACTTGAAGCATCTGCACCTTCTAAAGAAAAACATAAAAGTACGACAGTGAGTAAGAGAAATAATCTCTGAGCTATTAAATAAGTGAAATTTCACTTTTGTTAATGTTAATACTTGTTTACATACTGTACCTCTGTATGGGAATCTACAAATTAGTTGAAAATCAAAGAACAGAGTAAACAGGATAAAATAGTTGTTGAATGAATAAACGATGTTACATAGTAAATTGATTGAACAGTTTCAGAATACTGTATGTAAGCTAGTTTACACAGTTTCTATGCTTTTATATAACAGGCTATGGTAGGTAATTTTCTCTGCAAACATCTCATACTTACCTTTTCTCCCACATTGTCATAAGCAACAGCTCATGTGGTAGAGCACTTCATACATGACCTGCAGCTTTTTCTTTTTTGATCCCTGACTCCTTTTTCCACAACAACCCTGTTAAACCCCAGCCAGGGAAATACCTCAGCTAGATGGGATGCTGTAAGACCTGGCAGGTCAGACCAGGACAAGGGCCTCCCTGTAGTACCTCTGCAGGGAGGCATTGACATATTTCATGCAGCAGTGGTCAGCACTATCATCTCACTGCAACAAGGTTCTGGTTTTGCGCATTCTCTCTGAGTCTATGTGGGTCTTCTCGCAGGGTCTAAGTCCAAAGGTCACCCAAAGACTCACACATGGGGCTGACTGGTGACTCTAAATATTCCATAGGGTAGAATGGTTTTCCATCTCTGTGTCACCCTGTGAGTGATTAGCAACCTGTCCAGGGTGATCCATCCCCTTGTCACCTCGGATCAGCTCCAGACCCCAACAAAGCAGAGTAGCTTTCGCTAATTGATGGATGGATGGAATATGTCCATCCACTGAATACGAAGAGTGGTATTTACCTAGATCAAGGAAAGAGGGGACCTTAGATAGATAGGTGTGGGTGACTGCGACTCAGAAGGTAAGGCCAGGGTTGGTTTGATTCCCAGCTCCTCCCCCTTGTCATCATCGTCTTCCGTGTCTTCGTAATCCTCAGTCATGGCACTATACCCTGAATCAATGCTGATGCCGTCAGACCAGTTCTCCGTCTCAACAAAGACTTCACCTTCCTCCAGGTCTTCGTCTACCTCACTTGATGACATGTAGCTTGGGAACTTGTCTTCTTCGGCGCCATCCACAATCCTGATAGCTTCTGGGAGGCCATCTTCTGCAGGATTTCCAATGATGTAGTTCACACTACCTGAGAGGAAAAGGTGAAAGCATCTTAAATAACAGTATTTCTCATATGATTAAATATTTAGGACTAAATAAGCAATAATCAAAGCTAAAGTTAGATAAAATATTACATCACTGTTCGCTAACTACGGCTGTTCTACATGTGCCACTGAACCATTAACAGTCAAGGTGTGATCCCATCTTAACATAAACATCAAATCCTGTGCAGTTCTATTATTATTTTGTAAAGAATGAAAATCATTTTATGCTGCATTTATCTGAATGATAACCAGTTTTTACTTCAAACCTTTAACTATTGATGTGTTGAGCTTGAAAGAAACTTTTTCACAAAGATGGGAATCTTGACTATGAATTACAAGTATATTCACAATCACAGTGGAAGAGATTGAGTCACTGATTAAAATGTAACAACTTTGTGTCTGGAGTATGAGCATGATTGAAAGTATAAGCCTGTTGTCCTGGTGTATTTACACATATAATTGATGCACCCAAACTGAGAAGTACAGCACTGACAAGTTTTGTAACTCGTGTTTGTGAGAAGTGAGAACAATGGGGGCCGCTGCGAAGAATCACCTGCCTGCTCAGTTTGTTAGAACTTGTTATAATGACAAGTTTCAAGGCAGCTGGTTCGACAGCATAGTTTTGTGATGAATAAGGTGACAGGCATTAGTTGAAATATCAATGTCATTTAGATCTGAGTTTTTCTGGGTAGAAAAAAAAACTTGAAACTTGGACCCTGTTTTCACATTTGAAGACAACTTTAACTTTGATTTTATCTTGCTGATATCTGTCCTGGTAGGTAATAAATAGCCTATAGTTTTTGGCCTTCATGTAATAACAATAATCTGAAAAATCTTTGCAGACCAAAAATAGTAGTTTGTAGGTAGAAGTTTGTAGTGTATTGATTGCAAATCATGGGATATGTAGGAGACTCAGGGCGAGCGCACACAAACAGGCCAATTAAAATGCCACACTAACGAGCTAAAAGCAGTTGAGTGTGATCAAGGCACCAACATGTCACCTACAAACCCTGTGATGAGTGAAAACAACAGCTCAGGATCAAGAAGGTCCAAAAACAGCCAGACATCTTCCATTTTATTTCCTTCTGAACAGCACAGGAAGAAAACCTGGGAATAAGTTGTGTTAGGAAAATTATCAATTCAACTCAGGAATACCGTCTGAAAATTCACAAGAGTAGGATATTTATTCTTGCAGCAAGGGAACAAGTTACACACAAAGAGCTTGCAGTGCAAATGGTCAAAGAATACAAAGTTCACGCAGGATTTATACACAGAACATATGAGAGTGACCTCACATCCTTGCTGATATGAGACACACTCGATAGAGACTTGATTCATGCCTTCATAACAAATGTGTGGGTGCAGTAGCTAGGAAGAACAGCGAAGGTCACTGCGCTCCTCTCTGACAACTCCTGTCTTGAAAACAAACACAATGTCATAATATGAAAAGTTCACTTCAGGACGTATACACTTCCTCTTTAGGATAATTATGTTTATCTAGTCATAAAGTATCACAATTTTTCCAACAAGTTGTTTTTGTCATTAACTCTGAACATGAAAGTTCGAGATCATTCGGTATCAGCTCGAAGATAAAATAAGTCAAGCTTCAAGAGTCAAAACAAACTCAGGGCCCCATCCACAAACACAGCAGCAGGACCCTGCTGTGTTTACACCTGTACGTCCTGACGTTCGGAGCTAAAAGTTCCATCGTCTCCATGGTGCTCAAAAAAACTGATTTTTGCCATTTTATGAAATTTTGCTCAGTCGCCATCTTTTTCCAGTAATTTCGAGGCGACATTTGGACAATTTGATGCCCTCAAACCAAAATGACAGTGTTTTCAGATCACTACATTAATTGTAAATGAATTCCACACTTTTCCTGAGCTCTTTAAGAAATTCTGATCCTAAAATAATAATTACACACGAAGAAATCGTCGAATAAGAGTCTGTTTTCACCAAAAGTGAGAAATAGGTCTAATGACAAGATGTGAACTGTCCACCTTTAAATTTAAGCTATACTGGCTTACACTGATAAACTGTGATTAATCAATGAATCAGTTATCAGTAACATGTTTTTAGTAGGACAGAATACAAGTAAAAGTTGTCCTACCTGCATGGTTGTTGTCCACCTCAGGGGCGTCTTCCCTCAGCAGGTGTTCCTCAGGGACCAGTGGTCTACTCAGGGCCATATTCACAGTCCTTGCTTTTCCACAGTAGTTCAGTAATGCAGTGGTTTTGTTCTCCAACAGGATCCAGTCCTCCAGTAGTTTCTTCCCAGGAATTCACTTCTCCAAGAGTTCGCTTTCCACAGCTTTGGTTTGCAACCGGTGAAGTTCGTGTTGAAGTCCAGGTGCAGGAGGGAGAGATCCAAGTGATGAGCAGCCCTTATATTCCCTCGGTTAGAACGTAATACCTTTCTTTTAGTGACGTAAGCGCGTGCGTGAACAAGACAAGACTCATATTCTTTATTCATATACTATTTATGTTTTTTCAATTTTTTATTTCATTTACAATTGCATTTCTTCAATGATTTGTTTGAAAGTATGTCTTCTGTCATTTTGGTAGAGCAGGTATGTCATAATGTTCAAACCATTAGTTTTCTTTCACACTAGAGCATATTAAAATTATTTTATTTTATTTTATTTTACTTTCATCCTATTGACTTTTTACCCATAAAAAGTCAAATTGAGTCTCCTCTTCATGTACTTATACATCCCCAAAATTTTCAGACAATGAATAGATAATATTACTTTGGTGTCCTCATTGGTAGCCTACTTTTTTTTTTTTTCCATCATGTGTTCCATCAAGTTTTCAGGTGTGTTTGTTGATTCATGGTGAAAATTGACTTCAGTAGCTACACAGAGGCCAAAACTTTATATAATATATTTTATTTATTCTGTGAGTTATTTTCTGTCAGTTTTATTTAAATAGACCTATAGAGCAGTTATTTTAAGGAAATTCCTTTGGAAATCAGTAACTGTTTATAAACTCAACACAACAGACTAAACTGACTGAATCAAAAGTCCCAGAACTTTGTCTCTGTTTCTCTTTGATTTATTTTTCAGGAAGAAATCTTGAAATGTTTTTGGGAGTCAGCCTACTGACCCATAAAAAGACATTGCCTAAATATAGGCTCACTGTCTGAAAATAGAGTACTGAAACCAGCGTAAATATTAAGATACAGTTAGGGCTGATATCACTTGGAGAGGTTGGAGCGAGGCTCAGTCCCCCCCACAAAGAGCTCCTTTGGTTTTCTCTGAACCTCCTTAATCTGATTTTCTTGATTCCTTAACCTCCCCATCAGTTCACACATTTTCCTCTATCTTCCTCCCTTGTCATCTTCAGCCTGCTTCATGAGAGACACCAGGACGCAGGATTTTTCCTCTTGGCCAGGTCTTCATAAAAATAGATATTTTATTAATAACTGTGACCAAGTGGACACCATGGCTATGCCTGTTATCTAATAAACCTCTCTGCCTCTTCCACTTCATATTTAAAGAGTCAAACACATTCCTGCACCAACACAGAAACGTGGATGATGTTAGAACTGTGTATCCACACATAATAATGAGGTTTCCCTATGTTTCATGTGAACTATGTAAAATCATTCCCCAAATATGATCAAAATCCATCACTTAAATAAGCACTCATATAGACACCTACATTTTCAGGTAATTCTGTTTGTTTTTTCTGTGCAATTCTCTTTGTTTTTTGCAACCAATTTGATCATGTTTGAGAAAAATCTTTCCCCTCAAAGAGTTCTACCATTTAAAAACATACTAAAGATTCAACATAGGGAGCTGTCAAACATCCAGCAGACATGTAATAAGAATACTGGCAGAGGCAAATCTCATAATATTAATTCACAGTTCACATTAATAAGATGATATATTTAAGCTGTCAGAGCCTTTCCTTATCATCCTGATCCCTTGCAAACACTGCTACTTCAGTGCTGATATTACAGCTGCCTCCGCTTCAGTTATCACTGTTGCATTCACATAGGGCTCTGAGAGGGTAGTTTTGCTATTGTTCTTCCAACTCTCCCACTATATTCTCAGAGGTTCTGGTACTAATGCTGTCCAATTATATATATGACTAATTTAACAAGTAGATGGAAATATAGATCGTCCATGAAATAAATAACAGTCAGTGAGCAGCAAATGGATGGATGTACGGATGTATGGATGGATGTATGGATCAGCACACACACACACACACACACACACACACACACACACACACACACACATACACACACACACACACACACGCACACACACCATTAAGTAATCTCTAATTTAAAATTGCGTTAGAAATTCTCACCATAAATTCCTTTCGCACCATTTCTCCTCATTTTGTCTTTGTAGTGACAATATTAGTCGCCCTATTGACAAAACCTTACTCAAACCCCTGAACGCCCCCACGAATACTTTGAAATTGTGTTTTACGCGCAGCACATGAAGGCAGCATCAGGCAACATGTCAATCGGTGTTGGTCACCTGACCCAAACTCCGAGTCACGTGACTGATATTCCATCCTCGCCATTTTGCAATGTGGGGAGAGAGAGGCCACTTTTTATGGCTAACGAATAAAACAAAGTAGTTTTATGTGCTGAGGACAAAGAGCGCTGAGCCTTTCTGTGTCAGTGAGTATATTTTCACTAAATTACAGTCACGCGTTTCTCCGTCACTCATTGACCAAAAAGATAATTAAAATGCCCTTGTATAGCTGTTCAAGTGAGTGAATGCTAGCACTGTGTGGGACTCGTGTGTCTGTGTTCGTGTGTGTGTGTGTGTGTCTTTGAATAGCACACAGCAAGCTGGGAAGCTAACTGCGAAGCTAACCGTGTGTGTCCTGCTTCCTTTTAAATTAAATCCTCTTAAATTTCTTTTTTTCTTCGTATCAAAGTCTCTTAAAGTGTCGTAGCATGTTAGCTAACATTAGCTGGTGGTTGTTCGATGTTTCAGTGTGAGTTTAGGGTGGTGGAGTGTGTTCAGCTTCATTCTGCAGAGGAATGAAAATATTTTTAGATCCTGACATAACAGGTGCTCTGAGACTGGTTCAAGCACATAAGGGTGTCTACAGAGAGACTACACTAACTGCACTGTAGGCACTTTATTACAGAGGGCCTAACTTTTACATTTTCAAGTGACAAACTTTAAGTTATTTTACAGTGTGTTGTTTATTTGGCTGATTTAAATTGTTTTTGTGACACATCTCTCAAAGATGTCCATTTTTGTCAAACAGATCACTCTTCTTTGCCACTGTTTATAAGTTTCTGGATAAAAGCCAGTAATTACAGCATGTGGTAACCTCTATCCCAATGTGTATCCTACTGTTTTGATGTAGTCACACAGAAGCAGAAGTGGGAGAAAGGGGAAGATGAATTGTGGTCTGAAAGTGACAAAGAGGAAAGTGTTGGATTTGCACAGATGAAAGGATTTCAGCCACATGAGCTGTGACCATTTCCCTCAAGCTGTTTGTAAACAGATGCACATGGTGCACGTGTAACTAGCAGTGAGAGGGCTTATCATGAGTTAAGCTATATCACTTAACACACTGGTTGTTTTTTCTACTTCCCTTTTCTTCTTAACAGCCAATCCCCTCACTAGACCCTGGGTAAATAGCATAGATAAATAACAAAGTACGAGATACGATCAATAACTCTTTTTCTTCAATAGATAGAGTAGTTTTACTTTCTCTAGGAGCCCATAAAGAAATGTTAATAAAACTGTAACTGAAACTGTGAATAAGACTGTGTTTAGATTAAAATTAGTTGCTTATTGACAACAACTTCATTCTAAAATGCAGAAATGGTTAGAATTCATTGGTGAACACATACATGTCCTGTGATGTCCATACAACTTACTGTGTGATGAATTTTGTGTTAAGGGTTTTGCTGTTGGGAGATCTGTTGTGAAAAGCAGTTGTAAAATACTTAAAGTCAACACAAATCCTTGAATCACAAAGTAGTCTGTTATCTAACAATACCTATCATTATATCTAATATTGACAGAACTGTACGTATTATTCAATTGATTGATAAGTGAACAAAAATAAACAAGTGTTTTGATGATAACTGTTTGTCATTTATAAAGCAAAAATGCCAAACATCTACAAATTCTAGCTTCTTAAGTACCAAAATTGGCTGCACTTATCTGTTGTTATATTGTTTTAAATTGAGTAACATTGAGTTTTGAACTTGACAAATAAGCAATTTGAAGACGTCATTATAATCACTGGCAAACCATGATGACCATTTTTCATTCACTAAAGTAACTCTAGACAAATAATTTATGTTGATAATAATAATTTGAGAGAATCATACTCTAAAATAACGATGGCTGTTCTGCCTCTGAAAATGTCAGCTTACTAATGGGTAGGTAGCTGTCAGCTAGGATATAGAGGATTTTATCTCAAACATGCCATGCTTTTCTATAAGAACATGCTATCCCACCTAAAAATGAATTCAAATTGTTTGAGTATTATTAGTTGATAAAATTCTGGAGGAACATATAGATATTTTAAAATACCTGTCCATAATTAGTTTTAAGGGGTCACATCTGTTGAAATCTAGTGCACTATAAAGCATCAACCAGATTACAAACTTATTTCTTTGTTCTCTGCTGTCTGCCAGGTCATGGAGGAGATCAGCAATGTCGCTGTACTCATCACACACTCCTCCACTGCCTCCTCGTCCTCATCTACTCCATCAGCGCTGCAGTCCCTCTCTCAAACCCAAACCCAGCAGGACGTAAAGAAGGACACCTTCCAGAGTTTTCAGCAGAAACAAGCTCCCGATTCTCTCATACAGGTGATTGAGAAGCTCAGCAAAATTGTGGAGAAGCGTCCCCAGCGCCGCTGCAACTTGGGGGGACAGAAAAGAGCATTCCAACAGGCCTCCTCTGCACGGGGAGGAGGAGGAGGAGGTGAGGACGGGGCGAGGGGGAGCAGAGGAGGCTCTCCCAATAAGAAACTGAAGAGGAACTGTAAGGAGGAGGACAGCACAGAGGAGGTGAGATTAGATGGCAGCACAGTTGATGGTGCTGTTTCTCCACCTGTTTCAGGTGACAGTAACAACAACAGCATCGCCTCCACGGTAACAGAGGTAGCTGGTAACCCAAACAGCAGCAACAACAAGCGGACAGTAACATGCTATCAGTGCAGCCTGTGCCCTTATCTCTCCCAGACACTGCCCTTGCTCAAAGAGCACCTGAAGCAACACAATGAGCAGCTCAGTGACCTCATCCTCATGTGCTCCGAGTGTCGCTTTACCTCCAGAGACCACAGGCAGCTGGAGGCTCACGTCAAGCTGCACTTTGACAACGGAGGCAACCTGAAGAGGAATTCCACTCCGTTGGATACCTGCAGTGAGGTGAAGGAAGAGGGTTTAAGAAAGCAGAAAGGGGACTGGACTGGGGGCGGTGGCAGTATAGGGACAGAGGTGGTTAAAAGCTCAGTGGACAGTTCCAAAGCGCTACCACAGAAGAAGAAATGGTATAGCCATGAGGAGTATGGATTGTACCGCTGCCTGATCTGCAGCTACGTGTGCAGCCAGCAGCGAATGCTTAAGACCCATGCCTGGAAGCACGCTGGCCTGGTCGACTGCTCTTACCCCATCTTTGAGGATGAAGACGGGGCTCCAACGACGAGAGACTCCCAGGCTGCAGCTAACACTGCCGTAACCAGCGAGGAAGTAGTTGTTCTTTCCCCAGCTCTTCAAGATAAAAGCCTGCAAAAGCTCCCCACTGCCTTCAAACTCCAGCTCTGTGTGCCATTGGCTGTTGACAATAAACAGGATGTGTTAAATCATCCGGTCTCCGATCTTACTGAAAGTCCAAAAACAGCAGCGGAAGAGGAGGAGAGTGTGTATCCTATCAAAGAGGAGCCCATGGTGGAGGTGCAGGTGACGACGGAGGCAGAGACAGAGGTTGAGATAGATAGTCACCATGATAGTACCTCTATCACGGACAGCTTACTGTCATCGGCACAGAAAATCATCAACAGCAGTCCCAACAGTGCTGGCCATATCAACGTGATTGTAGAACGCCTTCCCTCAGCTGAGGACTCAGTCATGGCCGCTAACCCACTACTTCTTAGCCCAGACGTGGACAGGGACAAGAACTTACTGGATGCAGAGGAAGTAGAGCGGGACCTCGTGGGTGCTGTGAAGGATGAGGTGGTCCTCGACTGCAGTGCAGGTGCTGCTGACAGCCAGCCATTAGGAGCTGATCTTAAGTCTTCTGTTGCTAAAAGTAGCAATGCTCCAAGGGATGAAAACATTCCCCCAGCTGGTCGAAAGCGGACACATTCTGAGTCCCTCCGCCTGCACTCACTGGCTGCTGAGGCCCTGGTAACTATGCCTATGAGGACCCCTGAACTCCCCACCTCCAGCACCAAGGTAAGCCTCAAGACTATAGCAGCCCAGGCACCGTGCCAGAACATGGGCCAGAAACTGGTAGAGGTGACTACAGCTGGACAGAAGGCTTCTGACATGGAGACAACAGCAGCTCTATTGGACTTGGAGCTTGATAGTGAGGACAGAGAGGAAGAGTTGGGGTCCCTGAGCCTTGGGGAGGTAGACGAGGAGGGTCCTGCCACTAAAGCGGGCATCAGCCTGTCACTGCTCACCGTCATCGAAAGACTTCGAGAGCGCTCAGACCAGAACACCTCTGATGAGGATATCTTAAAAGAGCTTCAGGACAATGCACAATTCCATAACGGAGCCATGGCCGGTGTGGTTACAGGGAACGGAGCCGGGAGCTACATGTGTACCATCCCGGGAATGGACGGGTTGGTTGCATCTCCTGATGGTGGTCTGGTGGACTACATTCCCGGCAGTGACAGGCCATACCGATGCCGCCTATGTCGCTACAGCAGCGGCAATAAGGGCTACATTAAGCAGCACCTACGGGTGCACAGGCAGAGGCAGCCGTATCAGTGTCCCATCTGTGAGCACATCGCCTCAGACAGTAAGGACCTGGAGAGCCACATGATCCACCATTGCAAGACCAGGACGTACCAGTGCAAGCAGTGCCCAGATGCCTTCCACTATAAGGTGAGGAAATGTCAACATTCACAGTGTAGAATTGCAATACTGTTATTTTATATGTAATCCAGTAATTAGACTGCTTACATACTAAATTTATAATGTTAAGAAATTTGGAATCTGTTGAGGTAGCTCTAGTGTTAGAGTCTGAACTGGGGTTCTTGTCATGGTAGAATGGGCGGATGTGCGGGCCATGCTGATTTGTATACTGTAAAGGAACAATTTCTATGTACTTCAGAGTAAATATAACACTAGCAGTGCACCTCTTTGCTTCCTCAGGTTCACTTGTGCCACTGGGTAACAGTTTCCGTGAGGGCGGGGTGATATGACATGGGTGATATATGATTTCAAATCAATATATTTTAAACTTTTACCTCAATTTCAATTAATGAACTATTAGTTTGGCGCTTATCAATCTGTCTTTCTTTGAGCCATAAACATATTTGGCAATGTGAATGTGTTCCAAGTTATTAAACAAACTGCTGGTGTTAGCTCTGGTAGCTATCCATGTGCACTCACCACTGTCTGACTGATGAGACCCAATCAGGAGGCGATCAGTTTCTGTCCGTCCAGATGAAAACACAACCCCCTGAATTTTCAAACTATGTCCTCATTATTTCTATAAAAACACATTACAAGATCTAAGATTTGTTTGGGTTAAAAATAAGGGAATATGGTGATATATATATACCTTGGCACAACTTTTCAGCTGTTTATACTGTGGTTTCTATCCTTGTAATAACTTTGATTATATTATGATTATTGTTGGCCATGATGCAAATCAATTAGCAGGATTTTTCTAAATGGAAATATTTTATTTTTCACCAATGTAATGAATTAACTTGATTTCTTGGGTGTTTAATTCAGTGGATGAGACAAAAAAATGCATTCACGTTTTTTTTTTTTTTTTTTTTTTAATAAATTTTTTCTGGTCTCCAAATAGATTAAATTAAACAAGATTAAATAATTTTGTTTTGTCACAATTGATATCGCAGTACAAAATGATATACAGTCCAAACCGTAAGTTACACATTTTTCATTTGTCGGGCTCTGTGCCTCAGTTCATTCAATTTGAAATAAGAAATGGAATACTACATTGAAATCTTAGCTTTAATTTGAGTAGGTTTACATCAATATAGAAAGACCTGCGTGGGAAATACAGTATAACCGTTTTAACATACAGTTCCCATAGTTTACAAATTAAGTCAAACAAAAACATTAATGTTTTGTGGAAAATGCTTTGCAGTTTGCAGTGACCCACAGACCTCAGCGGGCACTTTATATCTTCCCTGGTGATGCTCTCCCAGGTCTTCAGTGCAGCCTCTCTCAGCTCTTCCTTGTTGTGGTCTCTCTACCTTTGGTCTGGTCTTCAGCAGGTGGAGTTCAGCTCAGTTGAACTGAGATCAGGTGACTGAATCGTCCAGCTGAGGATATTCCAACTCTTCACGCTAAAAAGCTCCTTGGTTGCTTTGGTCATATGTTTAGGATCGTTGACCCGCTGGATTATGAAATGTTGTTCAGAGAGTTTTGATGCATCTGGCTAAACTCTGCAAACAGAAAGGACCTGTATATCTCTGCATTCACCCTGTTGCTTAACAGCCTTAACAGAACAACCACCATGATTTGACAGATGAGGTGGTGGCTGTGGGTCACAAACTCTTTTTTTTTTTTTTTCTCACTCTCTTTTTCCCATCATTTTTATTAGTCAGCGATTAGTCAATGCATCTTTTATTTGTTAATGTTATTTTCGAAATAAAATGCGAGAAATTCCAGCTTCTTAAATGTGAGGATGATTTGATGCTTTTCTTTTTCATTATATGCCAGTAAACTGAATATTGATTTTTGGACTTTTTGGTACTTGGACTTTGGAATAATAGAATACTTGTGAATATGTTAAATTTGCTTCTGGGGAATGATTATGCACATTTATAACTTGTGACATTTTGTGGACAACGATTAAATGAGAACACAATCGGCAGGTTGATAAATAACAGAAATAATGGAGGCCACAGTTTTTGATTGGATGACAGAAAGATTTCAGTGTAGATATAGTATATGTAGAATATTTTGAAGACACTTTTTTTCCACAAATATCCGTGTAGAACACATACACACAGTATATTGGAAAATTCTTTGTTGCATTTGTTTTTGTGATATGCAGACAGTGCTGTGTACAGGGATATGGAAATCCAGAAACTTTCCCCCTCTGTCCTGTCATCAGTTTTTCTTTCTCAGCAATTCCAAGCATTAAAGAAGACGAGTTAAAGCTTAAATTAACTGTATGAATTGCCTTTGTGAAGTGATAGACCTTGTCGGTAAGAGATGAAAGTTGGAAGAGCCTGGTGCAGTTCAGCAGTGGAAGTTTGTCTCGGTTTGATGATACAGGCAGAGGAGTGAAATATTGATTCCACTGCTATCGTGGGACTCCAGTGCTGAGATTAAGTTCATCATATTATTCAGCAGATTTGGGAGTTAGGCTAAAAGAGTTTGTAAGTATGAATGGTGGAGGCTGGCCCACTGCTATGACAAATGCACCAGAGGTGGCATTAGTGAGTGAGGGGTCTATTAAACTTGCACAGTGCATCACTGAAGATCACTACGAGCTGTTTTGAATGTCAACTACATATATTTTCATTTCTTTGTGTAGAAATCTTATTGTGTGTGTGTGTTTGTGTTTTCTTTACCTAGAGTCAGTTAAGAAATCATGAAAGAGAGCATCATAGCTTCAGCAGTGACACGGCAGACCTCACACCCGTCACTGAAACTGTGGCCACAGTGGAGGAAGGTGAGCGGGTAACAGAGGAAGGTAAGACATGTTTTTATGGCCTCGTTATGTATCAAAATAGGAGGTTTAAATGAGCAGCCGACACTCTCCTCCCTCTGTGTCACAGTTCTCCTGTTATCATATTGTGATGTGATTTTTGTCAGTGTGGTTTTCAGAAAGTTGTAAAGCTGTTTCAATTGTCCTCTGTTAAAGAATGTGGTGTTCAGAAGATGTATAAGTGTGACGTGTGCGACTACACCAGCTCTACATATGTTGGAGTGAGGAACCACCGGCGGATTCATAACTCCGACAAGCCTTATCGGTGAGTTGTTTTGAAAACTTGTTAAAATGCACTAATACCTGATTGCAAGCACTCATACCAGTCACTAACCAATCCAGACATACTAGGTGGCCACACCTGCACAGGTACCTGTAGTAACAATGAGCCATGAGCAACTGGTGTAGGGTTTTGGTTCATTAGCATTTTGAATTTGTTGTAATAACAAAAGCTTAAAGTTTATAGGAAATGTTCATATCTATATGTAGAATACATGTGATGTGCTGTGCACAGCAGGTGATGTTACTGAAAACATCGTATTAGCACAAAGAGTCACCAAGGTTTTTTCATGAAGTCCAGGTGCCACAACAGTGTTGCTATGTCTCAAATCAGATACTCATGTGTAGCACACTGTGTACACAATATACTCACTGGCATAGTGCGTGAATTTAAACAGAGTAGTGTTGTCCCAAAGCAAACACTGTTGTTGTGCACTCACTGAAAATGACAAAAGGTGACCAGGATTGTCGCCCACCTGCTGGCTGCTTTGCTCACTTTACCTGAAAATGAACATTCTCCTTTCCTGTCTACCGCCTTTGTCATACGACATGGAAATTTAGCCGCCATCGGCACAGGAGAGGTGTCCTTCTTCAGTCGCCATTTTCACAAGTTTAAGAATACATTCATGGTCCCTCCCCTTCTTTTACGTAGCCAAGATGGCAACCGTTGCGGGATAGAGGTTTCCATTGTTTTACATGTTTTGAGTGCACCATCACATTTATAGTGCACTGCATGTTAACCATACTTGTCAATGTGAACACACACAAAACAGGAAGTTGTGAGTAAGCAAATACACAAATGGAGACACAGCATGTGAGTGTTTCAAAACTTTTTACCAGCTAGATAATGACTCCTTAAATGTTTTGTATATTGCCCTTTGCTTATAAAATGGAAAGAGGAGGGATGATGAAGAAAGCAGTAAGTTCAGAATTGGAGGAATCTGTGTGTTTTAATAAATTCCAGTCATCTGTGCACAGTTGTGCATGATTAGATTCTGGCTGGATGCAGGAGAATTAAACTGTGTGAATTATTGAGTGACCATGTAAAAAGTACATGAACATAAATCATTTATTGAGTTCACATGCTTCATAAATTATTGAGTAAATTTGTGAAAATGGTCCATGTAATTGTTTTAATCATTGAATGTGCCTTTTGTTTGACTTCAGTTCGTCCTCTTCACTGAGAGGAAAGCACATTTAAAACATGAGAAGTTTTTTTCATTATGAAATGTGTTTCAGTGATAAAAGAGCTGCTCCCGAGCTTCATAGTTGTCACTTGAGACATTTTATATACACCATTAATTCTTATTTCTTTGATTTAACAGTGTCCTTACACTCTGGCTCTATGTACTATAGATATTTGTACTTTATATTCTACTTAGCATGGCGGGGTAAAATTTCTATTACAGCATTTATGGTCACAGTCAAATCCAACGTGACAGCAGTTTCAATGGACAGAACATACTGCAGCTTTATCCTTGACATTGATTTTGTTTTCTACAATAAACTCCTTGACATAAAACACAGCAAATTAACAAAGGTGACACCAATGTCTGTATTTTTAGAGACTGATTTCATATCTCCTTTCTGCTGCAAATTGGATATCAAGTTTTTTTCAATCATTTTTTAACAAGGCTTTAGAATATGATATAATTTTTTTTTCCTGCATATTAGAAGAAAATCTTAAATAGAACATGTGGTTTAAAGGGTTATCAGCATTTAAATAGATAGAATATTCCCCTTCAAGTTCAATACCATTCCTGTGTTTTTGTTCTGTTTTGTGTCAGTCATCAGTGAATATTACATTTTAAGTTTTCACTTTCTGTTTCAGGCAGTGATCTAACCAAATACCATAATTGCCAGATACTGAGCCTAGCCATTTTAGAAAGATCCATTAGATGGCAGTAGAGGCCGAGTAATGCTCAGAGCAGCACAGTGCTCTCACTGTATAGACACAGTCACACTTTCTCACACTGTCTCTCTCTCCCACACTCTGTGTTGGCACTTGGCCTTTGTGTTAACACGTAGCTGCCGTTAGGTTTGAATCCATATGCGTGTTTGTGTCAGCTTTTTTAACTGTCGCCAGTGCACTACGGTCAAATGTACGTACAGAAATACTCACACACCTAACACGACTTCTGTCTGCTCTGGAAAAGGTCAGGTAGCATTTAATTGCTGTTTCTAACCAGAATGATCAAACTTCCTGTTAGCCAATGGTATGAGAGCAAACATAGGAAATGTTATATGATCCAGATATAAATATTCAAGTACATCCAGTTAGGTGAAAAGAGAACATTCAAACTTCAGCAACAGAGATAATGGTTTTACATGCCTGAATAAAGCAACTGTCATGGCCGAAAGACTGTGACGTGTGCTTCAGCTGAATCTGTAAATGTCACTATTGTGTGTATGTGCTTTTGTTCTAGTCCTTATGTTTTCATGAGGACAGATTGCACTCACCAAGCACTTTATTAGGAACATCTGTATACCTGTTTATTCAAACAATTATCCAATCAGCCAATCATGTTCCAGCAGTGCAGTGTATAAAATCCTGCAGATACAGGTCAGGAGCTTCAGTTAATGTTCACATCAAACATCAGAATGGGGACTGATTGTTGGTGCCAGACAGGCTGGTTTGATTATTTCTGAAACTGCTGATCTCATGGGTTTTCACACTTGAGTCTGTAGTGTTTTTACTCAAAATGTCAGCCAAGATCAGAAACCTGAGGCTGCAGTGGACACAGACTTACCAACACTAGACAGTTGAAGACTGGAAAGACATAGCCTGGTCTCATGAATCTGGATCAGAATTTGGCAACATGAATCCATGGACCCAACTTGTCTTGTGTCAACAGTCCAGGCTAGTGGTGGTGGTGTGATGGTGTGGGGAATGTTGTCTTCAAACTAGAATGTCACAGTCTATCTGAGTATTGTTTCTGACCATGTGCATCGTTTATGATCACAGTTTACCATCCTCTATCGGAGAGGTCCAGCAGGATAGTGCTCCATGTCACAAAGCTAAAGTCGTCCCAAACTGGTTTCATGAACATAACGATGAGTTCAGTGAGCTTCACTGGCCTCCCAGTCTCCAGACCTGAATCCAGTAGAACAGCTTTGGGATGTGGTAGAACAGGAGATTGGCAGCTTGAATGTTCAGCTGACAGATCTCCACAAATGATGTGAGTCAATCATGTCAGAGGAGTCTCAGAGGAAAGTTTCCAACCTCTTGTGGAATCAATGACATGAAGAATTAAGGCTGCTTTAAGAGCAAATGGAGGAAAGTGCCCAGTGAGTGCATATACTTAAAATGAAATATCGACATGTAAAGATCCACTTTTTTTTTCTTCACACATGAAGTCTATGATACTTAATATGAGTCTATTTGCATACTGTAATTTAGGCCGATATATTTAATGGAAGTCTATCAGAGCCACAGTGTGGTCTGTAGGAGTTAGGACCAGAGCACATTTTCTTTGCTACGGTCTGTCGTCTTGTCTCTGTACTCCCGAACACTGGATTTGAAATGAAACAAAGACTTTAAGGTTAAAGTGCTGATTTTCAGCTTTAACTGCAGTCCAGAAGGATAATGACAGGGCTGCACTTCTGCACTGTTGTACACTCAGCCTGAATGTAAACAGACTCAAATTAAAGCTGAAAGTCAGCACTTTACCCTCATAATCATTGTTTCATTCCTCATCCACTGTGTTGGAGTACAGAACAAACAAGGCAAAAGCTGTGTCAGCGGCCAAGTACTTACAGATTGCGCTTTTATCACAGGTAATAGAACTTTGCCACATGTATACCCTGTCTAGTCTATGACGTATGATAGTGTTTCACCAAAATTGTGCTGCAATGCTCAAACTTCAATGAGCTGTCCCTCTGCTCTGTATCTGCAGGCATGATCACATCTTTGTGAACAGATTATCTGATGTGTGCCAGTGCATATCATCATCTGTGAGAAGCATGTAGAAGTGCACAGTCCCCTGCATGCATGCAGTGGGTTATTACTTACAGTGTATACGCTACATTATAATTAGCAGAATTACTGTAAAAGGTCCCAGTAGATGACATTTTATTGCAATGCTGATAGTGAAATATAGGTAGCACAGGATCTGAAGGTAAACGACAGACTGGACTAATGCTAGTATTTAGCTATTCCTTCATCAGCAACGTAATTGGCAAAGCGTGCAGAAGTGCCAATCATGATCATGTTACAAGGACAGAATCTGCATTGGTATTCATTCTTTTCCACCATTGCAATCAAATGGCAAAAACCTTTCCATTAAAAGTGCTCACTGCACAGTACTGTGCTCTGTAGCTGTGTTGTACTGTGGTACTGCCAGGAACCATGCTTTTCTTGAGGATGGGTGAGAGAGCATCACATTTGCATTGGTAAAATGTCTGAAACACTTTTACAGGCTCCTGGTATAAGATTATAATGTTTGTGATTTTGTTGTGAGTTTGTGGCAATCCTGAAGATTTCAGCCCTGGTTGATTGACCCATAGCTACTGGTGGTAACAGCCGATGCTGTTTAATACACCAGGTCACAGAGGTCTGGAGGCAGCAAAACAAAATATTGTTTTGATAAAGAAGTCAGGCAGTAATTGGTCTTTCTCCATCATTCTGTGAGCAACCGTGATGCTGTACACGCTCTGAATGTGAATCTGAGGCTCAGAGAAAGGAGTTTGTTACCTCCCTGAGAAGTTGGTGGGCAGTCTGTCGCCTGCAGCGCTTCGTCTAACAGCCCACTGTGGCCGCTCCTTGTTACTCCCTGCAACATTTCAAACTGATCCTGTTTTGTAGTTTGATGAACAATAGCATTAAGTGCTAAGCATTTTTTTCTGTGTTCCTGTTCCTGTTTCAGACTCTCAGTTGACCAACTAGCTGCCAAACAGTACATCTACCTTTTTTATGTGCTAATTGTCATTCCAATTTCAACATCACCAAAATCTACTTTCAATCTGTAAAGTTCCCCTCATTTAGCAGATCAGTACTTTATCAATAAGTTTAACTAACTATATTTTTTTAATTGATTCCCAGCTGAGTTATTAGTAATGCTTTTGATTTTCTGATTATGTACTGAGAAGATGTGGCATATTTTAACTTATTTTAACTAAAAACAGTAATTCTAGAGCAATAGTTTGATATTTGTTAAGTTAGATGAGAAGATTGATTAATCTTTTATTTACAATAAATATGAAGCTACAGCCAGTTAGCTTACCTTACAGAAACCGCCAACCTGGCCTAGTCCTTAAATAAGAAAATCTGCTTACCGTGTTTAAATCTCACTGATTAACAAAATGTTAATCATTATCTTGTTTATTTGATCTGTACAAAAACCAAAAAGTAAAAACAACAATTTGCTGTTTTACGGGGAATATGTACTGGTCTGATTCTAGGCTGGGAGCAGTAACTTCCTGCTCATGACTTCACTTCACAGAAACAAAAATATTCACCAAAACTTTTTTTTTTAATTCCTCTTGTAATGCAATCTGCTTCTCCACTGCACATGAGTATGCACATATCGCTCAACACAGTAACAGCCAAATACGCTGCTTCTGTGCCTTGCTGTTGATACTCTCCAAATCTCTTGCTTGAGTTTCCTTCAGGCAAGCCCACTTTATTTTCCAACTACCACACCTCAGGCACATAAAAGTACGTGTTATAATATCAATTTGTTCTCTCCTGGTCCACAGGACAATCAGAGTCAGAGTTGTGTCAGTCCTCATATTGTTGTTGTTGTTGTTGTTGTTGTTGTTGTTATTGTTGTTGTAGAAGCAATAAAACATTCAGCACAAGGAGGCTGATCAACATGCATAAAAATTGAATTCATGAAAAGGTAATAAAACTAAAACATTTGTGTTTTCTATTTTAAAAAGTAATGCATAATTATATTTCGTTTAAAAAAAATGAATATGAACAATTACACTTTTCTTTTTTTTTCTTCTTGTCGTCAGTTGGTCAGATCTGTCTTTTTAATATTCTAGCCCCACTAAGCATCACATTATAAGGGTGCAATTCTTTGTTTTGCTTTTTATTTTATTTAAATGCTGTGCAAATGGCCGTGAGTTGAGTGTAGCCTCTGTTTACAGACCTTGTATTCGCCTCTAAGCAACTAAGAATCCAGTTTCATCTTCCAACCCCAGCAAAGTGCAACAAAGTAGAAAACATTACGATTTATTCTTATTCTTAAAGCAGCCGTTTCCTCTCTGTTGTGTTGTAAATCCCTTATCTCCCTCCAGGCTACAAGTGCAAAGAAGCTTCATGATGGCCTCAAAAGGCAGCTTGTTAAAATAGCTGCTGCTCTAACTCCATGTTCTCTCATCTCTTGTCTCTGCTTTTTTCCATTTTCCAGGTGTTGTAGCTGTGATTTTGCCACCACCAACATGAACAGTTTAAAGAGCCACATGAGGAGGCACCCTCAGGAGCACCAAGCTGTGCAGCTGCTGGAGCAGTACAGGTGAGAAACATCAAACACACACTCACTACAGAGAGAGATGATAAGAATGACCAGTGACCCTCTGAGGTGAGAATGAAGAGCTGCTGGGGTTATCTGAGTCCATTTGAGTCTGACTCTACAGTGGCACGAAAAAGTTTGTGAGCGCTTTGGAATCACCTGGTTTTTCTGCCTTAATGTGTCATAAAATATCAGCTGATTTTCATATAAGTCAAAAGTCCAGAAAAATACAATGTGCTGAAGCTAATAACATGCAAACAATTTTCAATCAATAATTTTCTGTGTCTTTATTGGAAACAGCCATTAAACATTCGCAGTGCTGGGGCCGGTTTCACAGTTATTTCAGACTGCTCTGCAGCGTTAGACCAGTCTTAATCTTGCTCATATGTTTGTCTAATACAAGTCAGACCGTTTGACAAAAGTAAAGACTGACTCATTTTAAGCCAAAACATTAGACACCTTACCCCTAACTCAGGACTAAGACCAATGTTACCATGTTACCAACAATCAATGACACCTACGCTAACCAGTAGCACAACAACAACAACAACAAAAAAAAACAGTAGACACACATTTTCTGCTGGGATAGACTGAGCTGAGTGGTTGGATGCGGCTCCTCGGTTTGCCCTTTTTTTTTTCTTCTTTTTTTTTTTTGAAAAAAAGTCTTAATGGATGAATTTAGACATCTATCTGAAGTCTGACAATTTGTTCTATCTAAGCCACAGTCAAAGTCTATCTTTGTGAAACCGGCCCCTGGTGGAAAAAGTAAGCGAACCTTGGATTTAATAACTGGTCGAACCTCCTTTGCAGCATTAGCCTCAAACGAGCTCTTCCAGAAAGCTGGTGATCAGACATGCACAATGTTCTGACATATTCTCAAGGATGTCTGGTGTGAGCGGCTCTCTTCAGGTCATTTCACAGCGTCTCCACTGGGTTCAGTTCTGGGCTCTGACTGGGCCACTCTGGATTTTCTTTGTTTGAAGTCATTCTGTAGTAGGTGTTCGGAGAACTGGGCTCCCACTTCTATGGCTAGTAGACACAGAACTAAATTACTTCATTTACAGACAATTTGTCTCTGTGCGTATTGATGAACTAACAGTTCTTGATCATACATCTTCAGAGAACTCTCTTTTTGAAAGGCATGGTTCATATCAGCAAATGCTTCTTTTGAATCAGATTTTCTAAAAGTCAAAACAGCTCTAACTCACAGCTCTCCAATCTTGTCTTTCATTGGTCGGACTCCAGGTTTACCACCACCTGACTCCAATTAGGTTTTGTTGATGCCATTAGCCTGGGGCTTTTTTTTTTTTTTTAAACTTTTCCAACCTACACTGTGAATGTTTGATTGGTGTTTTCAATGTGGACAAGAACAGTACAATGATTTGTGTGTTAGTAGTTAAAATAGATATGATGATTGGATCCCATTTTAAGACAAATTTGTATATGAATTCAGATAACTCCAAAGGGGTCACTCACTCTTTCTTGCCACTGTATTAGTGACCTGATGTGTGCGCTATCGTGGTCCCAGCGGGCTGGAGACTTGAGAAATGGGCGTCTGATTGCAATGTTAGTGGTTGGTGGGTGGAGAAAGTGAATGAGAGTGAACACTCAGTCCTTCGTAAAATGTTAAATATCCTCAGCCCTGAGCATGGCACTGATTGCTGATTGCCACTTCACAGAATACCTGTGCTGTGTGTAGGGATGGGTATCATTAAGATTTTAACGGTACTACTACTCTTACTGATACTGAGAGATTTCTCTACTTCTGTGAGAATAGCGAAAATATACATACATAGAAGGATATTTGACGGAGTTGGTGAAATAAATGTGCAAGATAACGTTTAGCTGGCGGAGAGAAACAAAAACGATACCGGAACGGAACCGCTTATTCATATAGCGGTCTTGAATAATGTAGCCCCGGGGCCCGTTCAGTACCGGGGCTCGTAACCCATCCCTAGCTGTGTGTCACAGTCAGCAGTACCTGCAATGCTGGGATACACGATTCCATACAGTACAAGTGGGACAGACACATTTTTCAATTAAAGGGGCTCTCACGTTATTTAGTCCTGCACTTTCATGAAGTTGGGGGCTCTTTCTGTATCACACAGATGGATAGATTGACTGGGGTCATTTCGACAAACAGTATTGTGAGTCAGACAGATTTTTAAAAGAATGGTTGAAATCGAAGCAACAGAGGGGTGATACATCCTGGTCTCTTTCACACCTGCAGTCCTGTTCATTTGGTCCAGGCCAAGAAAAAAAGTGATTCATTATCACCTTTTAGTTCAGATTTGGTCTGTGTTGACACTGGCTTTATACATATGGACTACCCATGTGGAGAGAATCATATTCTGATGACTGACGGCCAGTCAGGCTGCACTTTATTGATTATGACCACTATTGGCCCAGAATACAGTTGTCCTGACAAATGCTGATGAGGTAGAAACAGAATAAAGAGGGATTTTGTACTGTAATATTAAGAGATAAGGAGATAGCTTCTGTGTGGATGCTACAGCTCACTCACTTTTTAATGAACTGCTAAAATACCCAAAGTATGACACGTGTATCCGTCGCTGTTGTAACTCCTTTATACTTTCTGATCCCTGCACTCATGTAAAATAAACTTGCTTCCCCGATAGATCACCATCAACACTTGGGTTTATTAGTAGTTTAGGTTTTGAATTCCTGCTAAAATCACATATCGACTGTCACACGGTCCTGTGGTTGATCTTCTTTGCAAACATACCGCACCACCGTTTGAACCTGTTCTCACAAGACCTTGTCCAGTCAGCTGTCATGGCAAATGTGCTTGTTCTTTAGCTTAAATGATATTTGCTGCTTCAAGCATTTGGGTCGTTGATAAAGAAATGACCCATAATTCTTCTAATTTTGACAAATGACTTCACCAGCGAGCTGTAAATCCTATTTCTGCCCTGCACTCTTTGTCTCTGTCTCTCAAGCTTAGTATCCCCTGTGGAGTGTTGAGTCAGGATGATTCCTCTTGATAGAAAGTAGAAGAAGGATTAGTAGAACCTCAGTACGCATATTAAATCAACTAGGATTTGATCCGCTCTCATTCCTATGCTCATCACCCCTCCTTTTTTATTTCAATTTTATTTTCATCTCTCTTCCAGGTGCTCTCTGTGCGGCTACGTGTGCAGTCATCCTCCGTCGCTCAAATCCCACATGTGGAAGCACGCAGGAGACCAGAACTACAACTACGAGCAAGTTAACAAAGCAATTAACGAGGCCATCTCCCAGAGCAACCGGTAAACACATAAACTCAAGTACAGTGGTATCTGCACTTGGAGTTTCTGTATTTGTACATATCCACTGTATATCCACTCGTAGTGTGGCCACATTCATTCTGATTGAAATACCTTTATACAATAAAAAAAAAAAGAACGTATGTGAAGACCGACCTTTTAAACAAAGCAATGTGAAGGAAACAACACGTACGAGATACAAACCAGTGTCGCCTATAGGTGTAAAAATGTGTTTCTAGAAAACCACCACATTAGGAAGCTGCAGCTCTGCTCTTCAATTGCAATAGCAAAACATCCACTTAAAGAAATGTATAGATTGTGAGAAAAACTTTGAATAGTGTATGTGACTTTGGGCAAATAACAACAAGGCAGATATGTTAAGCAGATACCATGGATGTGGTTAGTTGATTATCACTGGTTTATTGTTTATTTTTCCTAAAGCCTCTTTCAAAAGTAGCTTTCTATATTTATTGCATTGATACACTGAGGTTTGTGTGAATGTACAAATGTCAGTGTTTCTCTCTATCAACTGCATCTTCTATGTGTTAACTCTGAAGCTAATTTAATACCAGTGATAAAACACTAGCTGGCTATTACACACAAAACGTGAGATTCAGCTAATTGCCAAGATTGAACTTGTACATGTGATTATTCATTATTCATCATTATGTTCCTCAAGTAACTTCATTCATCTATTATACCACAAATGACAAAAAATGAAAACTATTACATGGTCAATTAGAAAACTTTAAATCATGTCATTTCATCTTGTTGTATTCCTCCTGATGATCCTTTCTTCCCCTCAGAGCTCCTCAGAAGTTGTCCGCAGTGCTGGAGTCGGTGGCAGAACGCCCTGCAGTGGCCCAGCCCTCAAAGGAAAAAGTCAAGGGCCCCATGGAGCCAATGCCAACGCCAACACTGACGACGACAACAACAACTGCAGTTGACCTGGCTGCGGACAGCTCAGCTGTTCTTCCCGCACCCACCACAGACCCTTCACAGTGGCCCGGTGAATCCGCGAGCCCCCAGGGGAAGGACCCCACACAGCTCAACCCTCAGTCCCAGAGCCAGCCGCGCACATGCCAGGCCCCTGTCCCGGGCACCAGCATGGAATACTGTGTGCTCTTGTTCTGTTGCTGCATCTGTGGCTTCGAGTCCACCAGTAAGGAGCGGCTGATGGAGCACATGAAGGAGCATGAGGGAGACATCATCAGCATCATCCTCAACAAGGAGCAGCAGCAGCAACCAGAAGTACAAGCAAGCCTCCAAACTGCAGAGTGAGACCTCCCCTCCCCTCCCTCTCTATATCTTAACACTGACCCTGTGCTCTTACAGCGATCTGCTGCCCACAGAAGTATTTCATAATGTTTCTTTACCTCAAAGTGGTTCTGGTGGAAATCAAGTTGTGACCGTTTGACATCTACTTTACAATAGTAGCTAACTCTCCTGTCATTTGTCAGCACGCTCCGTGGTTAGGTCGGCCATGGTGTCGGAGAGTTACAACTGTAAGGCTGCGACAACTGCTGTCCGATGCAGACACCTTGAACAGGTGTCAAGAAAAATGATGAAATGATTTTCTGAGTGGCATATCCTTTGAAAGGAATGTTTAAAAAAAAAAAAAAAAAAAACATAAAACAATGTTATAAGCTCTTTAATATTTGTATCAAATAATTTGACATTGGAGACACAAAGTGTGTCTGTAGGGAAGCAGTGTTGACTTCAAGGGAAAAGCCCGAGCTCAAACCCAAGTTAGATTTTTCACTCTACAGGGACAAGTTCATACCTCACAAAACCACACAATCCCTCAGTAGAAAAAATATTCACACATTTTCCAGTCTAATTCATATATTGACTATAAGGCAGCTCTTTTATTGCTACTGTAATATTTAACGTATTTAATTCGACACCGTTGAGGCTCTAGCCTTGTTAAGGAGGTACATGTGCAAACTCACCAATGCCTCGAGGCATGTATCATAGCTTGAATATGATTTAATATTTATCAAGGTTTTATGCATGTTAGTCTCCGTTATGCCAGTTAAGAGAGGCAAATGTTTATCGTTATTTGCATCTTTTTTTGTTTTTGTTTGTATGAGTGACTGTAATTTTTACTTGTTGGATTATAAAGTAGCGGGAGAAAGTGATAGTTCTCGGAGGAGGTGTGGAAGTCGATTAGAGAAAGCAGAACTCGGTCTTTGATGAGTGGTCTTCTGGAGACAGAGGTCTTTGGTTTTGGCTGACAAAAGGAATGATTAAAAGGGAAGTTAGCGTAGGTAGGGCTGTTGTTGTTTTAATTGTAAGGTGCCTGGATATTTGAGAGCAGGAATATGTTGTATTGAATCAGACTCACCTGTTTTCACATGTGATTGTGGTGCTAGGCACACTTTGATAGTTGTCATTGAAGGTATAGTCTTTTTTTTTTTATAGCCCATGGAATTTATGTTGTATATAATAACATTTTTATAATTATTATTACTTTTTTTTTTTTTTTTTTTTGTCAGCATTTTTAAAATACAAACTTTCTAGTGTCAAACACAACTTGAAATGACTGCTGTCCCAGCTGAAATACATGCCTGAAATAAGAAGACGTGGATGTTAAAATAAAAGTTTGGAAGGTGACATGTTTTTGAGGTTTCTTGGCAGAGTCCAGGAGTGTAATATAATAACTGCAGCGCTGATATAAAAACATTCACCCTGGCTCAGTGTAACAACGATAAAACAGACAAGTCGATCAATGAAGGCTTCATGTTAACTGTGATTGATTGTCTCATTTTCATACACAATGAATGGCAACAAATGGCTTTTTCTCAAAGGAAAACATTTGAACTTGTCGCCCAGAAGCTTTTTACGACAACTAAAATATGTCTGGCACTTTAATGTTAAATCACGTTAAACTAACTGTGCCATTCGTTCAGGACACAAATGAGAGAAATGGCCGAGGCTTTCATGTTGAAGACCACAGAGCCTTATACAGGAGAACGTTTGTGTTTCTGCTACATGAACCCATCAGGATCACATCAAAACATCCAAAATTAACAGAAAATTAAATCAGATTGAAGATAAGGTTTATTCTTTTAAACCCCAGTCTCAGGTTTCAACCCTTCAGACGTCACTATGTTACGTTAATTCATCAGTATGCCATCCCTCCCTTACAACCACACAGACAGAAACAGGAAATTAAGATAAAATGGAATATCCATAATTCATGCCCCCCCGCCTTACATAACAACTCGCAATTGTGTCTGCGCGTGTGTGTGTGTGTGTGTGTGTGTGTGTGTGTGTGTGTGTGTGTGTGTGTGTGTGTGTGTGTCTCTGCACGTGTGTGTGTGTCTGTGTGTGTGTCTGCACGTGTGTGTGTGTGTGTCTGTGTCTGTGTGTGTGTCTCTGCACGTGTGTACGTGTGTGTGTTGCGTAGTGAGTAAAACTAAATTAAATCTCTATCTCAAAGACCTGCTACCTGGGCTGGAATTCTCATTATCATAGCAGATAATTATTGTCTGGCTTTTAATTTACAATTCTACGTGGCAGAATTAAGGAGGATGGTGACATTTCTGAAATAAAAAAAAAAGAAAAAAAGTGGGGCTTCAGTGTCCCTCCCATCGGATTAACATGGCATGCATTTAAATGAGCAGCGAGAATAAAAGCCTGGACCACAGACACACCTCACCCCACGCCTCTCATTTCTATTATATGGGATCTTCCATTAATCTGACAGCTCGTAATTATTCAGTTCCACAAATGAATAAATGAACACTGTGTTAAAGGATAAATTTGGTTTAACCTGGATTTTATTTCCATACTTGTGACGATCATTTCTATGGGCCAGTAACACTGTACTCACCTGGTTAATGTCGGAGTAAGGTTTTCACAAAAAAAAAAAAAAAATGCTGAGCTCTCACTGCCTCAAATGTGCAACATACTAACATTACTGTAAGGCTTTTCCATTAAACACAGTCACAGGCCTTTAAGGTGTCAAATCTAAAATGCTTTGTGTGATTATTTGTGCAGCATGGCTCACTAGCTTCCTTCATGTTGCATTAGCATAGAAAACAGTTATAGCCTCACCTTCAAGCACAGTTACACAAACGTCTTAGGAAGGGAAACCAAAGTGTCCCTTGTAATCATCCGTGAGTTTACAGCCCAACTTCCTGGTTCAACTGACCCTCTCTACTTACCGTAGTTGTGAGTGCACAGTTCGCAACAGTATTTTGGGTGCGCTCATGTTTGGATTTAGGTTTGGTACAAATAAAGTGTTTTTGATAATGTCACTCAGCTGTTAGTTTGATTATAACTTGACTAATTGTGTTTCTTGCTGCTTGTACTATGTTGTGGTAATGAACCCCATGTTCTCAACAATTAGGCCGGTAGTTTTTTTTCTTATTTTCAACAAATCCCTTAAGATTTGGTGGGTACAGTGTTATCATAATCAATAGAAATGATCGCTAAATCTACAAAAAATAAAACCCAATTTAGGTACTAAACGCACAGAACTTATGACTGTACAGTAATGTGTTAACAGGGAATAATATAATAGCTTGACACTGTGCAAATAATACATTTTAGTTCAAGTTTCACAGCAAACCAAGCACTGCAGTGTCAGTCAGACCTGGAAGATTTAGTAGTCATGTACCACGGCCTTTTATACTGATTCCAAGAAAGCTCATGACAACAGTTCCAAGTAGTTACCATGGTGGTAAATGGATGTAGGTCAAGTGGGATTTTGTGGGCAGTGTTGTGTCCCATTCGGTGTCAGAGATTGCAAAAGTGTGTCAACACAGCCTGCAGACACTTCAAGCATGAAAGCAAGTGTGTGGTTACCTCTTTCAGACCATCCCTGTTCACTGTAGCTACAATTCCTTATTCAGTTATAATTCACACCACAACTACAGACACATAAATCTGTGCCATATGAGGTGATTTAAAATAGGAAAAACTGTCTTTTGTTGTAGTTGTGCCTTTATTTGTCGGGAGCTAGAAGTTTGACCTCTCTGCCAAAACTCAGATATCAGTCAGATATCCAAATGTTCTTATTTTAATGGTCAGTCAGTTATATTCAAGTGGGAGCAAAAATCTTGATCACCTCAGTAGGTTTTCCATAGACGCAAATCTACATTTTCTTTTTTATTTAGCAGTTTGTTTGAAGCGAGAAACAACAAACCAAGTATCTGAAAAAGCCCTTTCATATATTACCACTAGCTCTTTTAGCTAGTAATGAGCTCAAACACTTGGTAATGTATTTTTAAGTATGTACATATGTAGATGAAGACTGCAAAACCTAAAACTGACTCTTTTTTTTTTTAAAGAGAAAATCTATTTTTAATAATAAAAAAACAAACAATTGAGGTAAAAAAAAAAAAAAGTTTTAGATTGAATTTTGGTTCTGTTCTTATTTACACCCAGTCTGTTTGAGGGAACTGAAAGTTTTAAGCTAAATGAGCCGAGTATATTTAAACCAAAGGACGTGGAAACGTATAACATGTCTGTCCTGATCAGTGTATTTTCACTCATACTCAATTTTGTAATGGAGTTTCAACATTGAATTGTCTCAGACAGCAGTGTGAGGTTTGCTTTATGTTTATTTATTTCTAGGACATCATAGGCAGTATAATGTCACTACTTTGCCATTGTATTTTTGGTAATAAAGGCTGAGAAAAAAAATGACTTTGTCTTTGGTCGTGTTTGTGAGTATTGAGAATATTTCACCATAAACTGGAGAAAAATCTGAATGTAATATATATTTTTTAATTAACACCCACATATTTTAAAGGTCCCATATTATATAAAGGTAAATGTCCATGTGTCGTTTGATTATAAAGCGAAATGCCAAAAAAAAAAAAAAAAAAAAAACTTGTGTGATTATACAATACTTTTTAGCACCAGATGAGAGAAGTGAAAATGAGTTCAAAGTGTAAAGGGCCTTCAATTTCTTCTCCTCCTTAGCATCAACTATGGGGCCATAATATCAGACTGTGCCTCAAGAAAAAACTCAATGAACTCATTCTATATTGACACAAGGCGGTTCTATGCTCTGTCTCATTGTAAAATGAGAAACATCCGTTGTTCCGCTTTTGAGATCAGTGTAAACTTGTTCTTGCATCTTAAACATTGATGGATTACTGAACAAGCCTATCAGTCACAGGCCGAGGGGTCAGGGCCATTTTATATGTCCGTTCCAAGTGGGCCACTGTTTTATAATGTGTTCATGCCCTATTTCTTTTTCATGCAAACCCAGCTTGTTCTTCACCTGCTACATCCCAGGCTTGGAGGGAGGCTCACTTGTCTTAGAGCTCATACAGACAGATAAGACAGACAGGTAGAGATACAGTGTGTGTTTTTATTAACCCTTACAAGTTGTGGAGGGGTTGGGTTGAATGGTAATGTATGGAAACTCAAACTGCTTCCAGCCTTCCTCTGGGCTCCTCATCAAGTGAACTGATAAAAGGTATGAGATATGTAAAGTGCTCCAGATCTGTGCAGCTCACATGGAATATTGTTAGAAAACTGTCTTATAGCATTCTAGTATGGTATGAGAGTGTAAAACATGTCTTCTATTACTTTACACATGACCACAGGAGTGAGAATAGGTTTTGTCCCATCCTCCATTTTACTGCAACAGTTTTTTAAAGTAGGGTTAGGGGTCCAGAGGCCACCTTATCACACTGTTATGCAAGGATGTTTGCAAGGTTAACATTTGATTAAATCTTTTCAATACACAAGGAAAAGATTTCAAACACAGTTGAATCAGAGCTTTTATAAGCAGTCTTGAAAACTGGTTAGAAATCATACATTAAGTACAAGTATACATCCACTACTGCATTCAGGCAAAAATAAATCTTTATATTCAGGTAGTTTTTTTTTTATTGATTATTTCTTATGAAATACAGTGACTCAAGGTCCAGCAGTGCAACGATAAGCCAAGCCTATAGTGCCTCCCATGACTTCACGCACACATGCACAATTTGAAAGAGAAAAATGTCTGTTTCTGTAATCCCTTTCGCTTTTACATGAAACCCTGACTGCACAATCAGGAAAAAAAGAATCATCCCCGTCTATTCATTTCTTTAAAGGATCAAGTTTGCTACCTAAACCTTTTAAGGTCCCACCATGAAAGTGGAGATCAAGGCAAAATATATATGAAATAAGGCAAAGAAAGAAACAAGGTTGAAGACAGGGCAAGAAGCTGGAGCTACTCCAGAATCAATTCAAGGGACTCTTGCAGCTGGTTTGCTTTTCAACTTGTTTAATGGTTAATTCCCAGATTTCCTTGCTCTGTGAATCTTGTTTTGTGTTACAGTGAGTGAAAAAAGGAAGAGGATTTTTGATCCCATGGCGGCTAAAGAGAGTCAGATTGGGCACACTGGGAGAGAGGAGGGATATCTTTAATGGGCCATCTTCCTGCAGTCTCACTCCCTTGCTTTGGATGACAAGACTTAGTGAAATGAAAGAAGGGAGGAGGGGGAAGAGGACAGATTTAGCTTGGTTGTATGTGTGCATGCAAGGAAATGATTCAAGGGCTAAAGGGGCCAGAGTTAGAGAGTATGGCCATTAAACAATCTGTTTTCTTCTCCAATAATCCTTCTTTCCCACATGAGCCCAGCCAATTTATTTTCATAAATCTCTTTGATAATCTCCAGGTCTTTCATGTTGTGCACATAGACCCCGTCCTTTCCGTCTGAACGCCCTGCGCGCTCTCCCACTTGACCTGTTTGCGGTCTCAAGGGCACTTGTCAAGACAGTACAAGTTTGAGAATGTTTTTGATTGACTGAATTGATTTGTTTGTGCTGTGGTTTGGGTTGTGTTTTTAATGGTGGTGTATATTTGTGAGAGAAAGAGAAAAAGGAACATTTAAAGGATAATACACAGACCGCAGTGTGAACCGTTTCCACAGGGGAAAACTGTCAGTAAATTAGCCCTGAGTCGCCCCGAGTAACCAGGAGCACGGTTTCTGGAGAAACACGCGCTGTTTAATTTTTTCAGATTGCATTTTTCAGGACTGTGGCTGATTGCATTCACCTCCATTGTACAGAGGTGAAGGTAGAAATCTCACTGATGGTTATCTCAACCTGGAAAAACACATGAAAGAAAAACTGTCTGCAACATACAGTGGATACCATGAGAGAAGAATTTTTTTTTCATAACCCTTTTATCCCTTAAAATAATCATCCAGTTTCCTTCTGTAGCAGAAAGTATCAGCACACCATTTCCACGCTCCTCAGCCTGACACTAGTGTTACCACATGACAATTTCCTCCTTTTATGATGCTGTAATTTCCACCACATATAATAAATAAATATTTAAGAAAATAATCCCTCTGTATCTGTTCCATAATTACTCACTCCTGCTGAGTCCCGCAGATCGCCTTTGTTGCTGCATAATGATGCATTTTTACATTAGCCAATGAAATTTTTTCACGGCAGTCGGGACGACACCTGCCAACATGTGTATTCTGAACACACGTTGCGGAGACTTCTGTCACCTGGAAGTAATTTTGAATATTATAGCAGGATTGTTGGTGTTTCTTTTAAAGTGCATTACCTACCTGCTGTGTTTGGTCAATAGCAATAAATCAATAATGCATGTTTGCAAATGCTGTTCAGAGCTAAATCACCATATTTTTCAGAAACATCTTAGCAGGAGTCATATAGCCTACTATTTTTCCCCCACACAGAAAGAAAGAAATTAAAAAAAAAAAAAAAAGAATAATTTCTTAAACATCAATGTTATCTTTGGCAAAGAGCAACTGACTGAAGAGCAGGAAGAGAAGCCAGATATCATATCAGTGGAGTAATAGTAATAGTGATATCTCACAAGGTAGATACAACCAAAATCAATCACCTTGCAGTGGAGGAAATTGGCCCTGGTTTCAATGAGGGTTTTTCCTCATTTGATATTTCTTTGGCTGTTCCCATCACCTGCCTCAGGACAACAGATGAGTGAGCATACAGTCAGACAAGAGAATCCATACACATACTAACTGGACAGCATGTTAAAGGAATAGTTTGACATTTTGGGACATAAATTTATCAATTTTCTTGCTGAAAGTTTCATGAAAACATTGATACCACTCTCATGTTTGTGTGCTGGGGAAATAAACCTGTTAATAAGCCACTTTAAAACCACAAGGAGTTGATTTTACAGTTTTTAAATGGATAAAATAAACAAGATTGTTACAGCCTTTGTATTTTAGTTTGCACATTAATATGTGGTCCATCTTATTTCTCTTTGTATGTTAATTCGTTTGCTGTACACTTGACACTGCTGTTTATGTTAAATTAGTTAACAGTACTGTGAACTGTTAGCAGGTTAGGGACCGGAAACAGATTTTTAGGCTATTTTCTTTCACACATTCAGTTTAACTCCACATGCAGGAAATTCTTGTTCAGAGCAGTAGGTAAAAGGGTGGCTGCCTCCTTTGTGTTTGGTTTTAGGTAAGTGTAGAGTCAACACCACAGATTGTGTTTCATTCAAGTTTTATTTCCCCGGCAAGGTAGCTGCGTGCTGGAGAGGCTAGGAGGAAATCTTTTGTTATTTCATTGATTTGGCTCGCTACATTTCTTTGGTTGTGCACTTTTTTATTTTGAATTTTAAGTCGGTTCACTGATCACTGACTTCTGAACAATAAACGGCATGAAAAGGCCTGATTACATTCAGATCATGTTGCTTCCCATATCCCTTGTGTCTCCTGAGTCATAACAAAGGTTGTTAATTATTTAGCTTTAGAGATGCTGGGAGGTGGATTTTGTTCATCTTCCACAACAAGCCAGATGAGCTGTTTCTCCCTGTTTCCAGGCTTTATGCTAACATAAGCTAACTGGCTGCTGACAGTTTATCCTGAATGAAAAAAACATGAGTGTTGTATCAATTTTCTCATGTAATTCTCTGTAATAAAGTGGATAAGTGTACTTTCTAAAAATATTGAGCTATTCTGTTAAAGGAGCTATTTGTTAAGTTCTGCCATTGCTACACAGCTAATTAGCATTAACAGCTGTTTACCAGTCTAGAAAAAATGTTGTAAGTTCAACATCAAACTTCATTCTTTTACTAACCAACAGCTGTCTTCACAGGTGGAAAAAAAACCCCAGCAATGTTATCTCTCATCTCTACCACATCTTTTCCTCTGCTGAAGTTAGCATGCTAACCAGGTAGCCCTGGTCCATCTCGTCACTTTCAGATAATGACTCACTGTAGCCTATCTGCCTAGATGCCCTGGAGACGTGGCGTGCACTATAACCTCTTATCTTGCAAACCCCACAATGGCCGAAGCTCTTGTCAAAGTCACGAAAATCACCACCAACTGCTCCTGACAAGAAACCACGACTGGGGGCAGAGAAAACGTACAAATAGCATCTTTAAGTGATACACTCAGCGAGCACTTTATTTGGAACACCATACTAATACTGGGTAGTTCATCCCTTTGCTCTTAAACAGCCTCAGTTCTTCATGTCACTGATTCCACAAAATGTCAGAAACTTTCCTTTGAGTTTCTGCTCCATGTTGAGATGGATCTCCTGCTAATCTCCTGCCAATCTCCTGTTCTACCACACCCCAAAGCTGTTCTACTGGATTCAGGTGTGAAGACTGAGGAGGTCACTGAAGTTCACTGAAAGTCACTGTCTTGTTCATGAAACCAGTTTGCACCACCAGCAGCCTGGACCGTTGACACATGGCAGGTTGGGTCCATGGATTCCTGTTGTTGATGCCAAATTCTGATCCTACCATCTGTGTGCCTCAGCAGAAATTCAGATTCATCAGACCAGACTACATATCTCCGGTCTTCAACTGTCCAGTTTTGGTGATCCTGTTCTCAAGTAAACTCTATAGGGACTGAACAACAAGCACCAACAATCATGCAGTCAAAGTCACTGAGATCACATTTTGTTCTCCATTATGCTGTTTGGTGTGATCATTAACTGAAGCTCCTGACCTGTATCTGCATGATTTTATACACTGCACTGTTACCACATGATTAACTGCTTGGATAATTGCATGAATGAGATGTTCAGTGGGTGTAGTTCAGTTCTTTTAGCCAAATGAAAACCATGTGATTAAACACTTGTGGCATGAAAGATTATAACAGTCTCATTTCTCTTTCAAGAGATGAATTAAAAAACAGCCCAAAACACAAAGACTCATGGGTTCAATGAAATCAATAGAATTTTAACATGTGACAGTCTTTCAAGCTTGGTAAATCTCACATAACTAAATGCAGTTTGCACTGACACCTCTTCATGTGATTTAACCTCTATGTTGGCCAATTGCCATAATATACCAATAAATGACCACGTTATGAGTCCATATGACTTTCGTTGGAAAGTGTGGATGTTAACACAGTGTATGAATTACATTAAACTCCCTCTAGCAGGGATTGCAGCCTGTAACTCATCCGTAACCTACCTACTGTACCCATAGCCTGATCTTCCTCCAGGTGGCCTGCTTTGGTTTTGTTTTACATGAAGAGATTGGACTGGTCTTTCCATAACCAGGATAAGGTCCTCCTATAGATCAAAACAGTCAGGAAGGGAGACAACAGCAGATCCTCAAGGTGATTCAGCGCCACCTGCTGCTTTCAACATGAGGATACCTTCATCAATGACCCATACACCTACAAAAATACATACAGAAAGTAAAAAAATACCTACACTTCAATTCAGAAATGAGGACAGAAATCTCTATGAACTGCTTTTCATGAGTTGATAAATAGCATTGAACGTGACAAGTGATAGATAATGGATATGTTTGATAGCCATCTGCAACATAGAAACAAAAGCCTTTTACTTAGCACTACTCTAACACTTCTGTTTTTGCTCCCATTTTAATGAGTTTACATTAAAGATCTTACTGTATAAAATGTGTTTAAATTCGTGTCTGTGAGTATTTCTCCTTTGCCAATGTAATCCATCCACCTCACAGGTGTGGCATATCAATATGCTGATTGCACTGCATAATTATTGCCCAGGTGTGCCTTGGGCTGATCACAATAAAAGGCCACTTTAAAATATGCAGTTTTATTTAAAAAAAAAAAGAAACAAAAAGAAGACATTTATTAGGTACTGAACTGACTTGGGCTACAGATGTGCTTTTTCTTTTTCTTTCTTTTTTTTTGGGGGGGGGGGGGGGGTCGTGGAACAGAAAATTAGTCAATACCTGGTGTGGCACCTACTTTGCACATAGTTGATCAGGTTGATTGTGGCACTAAATAAAACTAAACTAAACCTTTCTATCATGCTTATGCCTCCTAACTTTCAGTATCTCTACTAATTGTGTGTTTATGGTTGTAAAATGAGGGCTTACCTTTCAAAGTAGACCAGGATTATGACTGAAAGGGGTGTACCTTTTTTTTTATTTTAAGTGCATTATTTTCGGTATTGTGCACAGAAATGAGCCTGGTGTCCAGAGACATAATTTCTGTCTCCCACAGCACACGTCTTACAACTTGCAACTCCTGCCTTTTGCAAAAAAAAGTGATATCCATACGCTTTTATTTTGAAGGCGGGCTCTACTGTGTTCCGGTATTGTTCCGTGGTTTAACCCAGTGCGGTAAGGAGCTGACCGATGAATTTTAACGGGAGCGGAAAAAAAAAGATGAGAGAAAAATGAAAGAGCGAGGGAGATAGAGAGGCGTAGAGAAAGAGAGAGAGAAAGAGAGGGAGGTAGAGAGGAGAGCTGTCGGACCATCCTACCAGCCGCTTCTGTAGAGGAGGGTGAGGCTTACTAATGTATCGTTGGCTCAAGTCTTTGTTGCCGTCAAGACAAGGAAAATCTGGCGTCCATAACGGGAGCGCGCCTTTATGTAAAATGCACATTGATTATATTAATGGTGTAGTAGTGTATTCGCGCTACCCAATAGTAGTATCATCTGATCGTACTTTATCGCATCCCGTATCTCACCATTCGCATCACCACTGAGGTTAATGTCCTCTCCGATGTTTCAGGAGGGACTTGTACATTTGCTGTAATGTTTATGTACCCGGTTACAATACGGTAGGATTAATGTAGTTTGCAGGAGATCCGGGTGCTGTCGGTTTTGACAGACGGGGATCTGATGTTTCACGTTTACTATGGCAGCAGCGTGACCTGGAAACGCCGCTGTGAGCAGGCCCGTCCACCCCATCTATCAGTGTTTGACTGAGCGACAGGCTGCAGACAGTGAAGGAAAACAAACAGTGGTGCACGTCGTTGTTTGCTTTAGCTCAGATTGCAGCAGCGCACACGCTGTTTTGTGTGTTAAGGATATATATATATATATGTGTGTGTGTGTGTGTGTGTGTACGTGTGTCTCCACTTGGTGCCTCCGTCATATCTGTGTGTCTAATCAGACACACTGCCCCTGTCTGGTTTGCAGTGTTTCAACATGACAGCCCTGCGTCAGAGGAAGGGCAGCAAGGGGAAGGAGCACCCTCCTCTTGGTGCAGAGTTTCAGTCCCAGCAGTCCAACTGTTGCACCGATCATCACCCAGAGAAGATGTTGCATGGTGAGTGAGCCATCCTCCCACCCAGCTGATTCTCATACATGGCAGCGGTAGCAGAAGCGGAATGGCCCAGTGGCTGCAGAAAATGCCCTCTTATGGGGGGGGTGAGCATGGCTGGCAGCCATCCAGTGTCTTTGGTCAGATCCAGCTCCAGGGTCAATGTTCTGTGTCTGACCCTGACCTCTGACCAGCTGTGGGTGCAGAATGGGAAGGAATGTTCGTAGTGGGGTTTAAGTGAAATGCCACATTTACATAACTCACTCTGCAGCTTAAAGCCTGCACTCTGACACCTTTTGTGCCCTCTGCATATGCAGTCACGTTTTTGATGTGTTGCATTCTTGGAGGATGTGATGAATAATGAATAAAAAATCTGAGCTTTTTTTCCACAATTTCACAGATTTAAATTTAGGTTATTGAAATTAAAGTTATTTATATGATATGAATAATCTGTATTTCACTAATATCCACTGAACAAAAGTCTCAGGTGTAACAAATAGCATTAATAATAGTTCCATTACAATTAGGTTTATGTGTTGAAATGGACTCAGTGGACTGGCTTACTGCAGGACTTTAATAAAATGCTGCCATCATAATTGTTTTTAATGACAATGGTATGTCTGGTATGACAAATCAAAAATATTTGCTGTACAAAAGAAGTCATTAAAATTTCACTTGATCGCAACAACTTAATGACGTGTTTACGTTCCTGCAGGTGATTGGTCGTGGGGGGCTATAGTCTGGACATCTGTCGGCTGGTCCGTGTCTGTTGGTCTTGGCCTGCTGTGCTGCATCTACGTGGCCACACTACACGAGAACGACCTGTGGTTCTCCAACATCAAGGTAAAGTTCCCTTCACTGTTACAATGTTTATGTCAGGTAATTATTTTGCTAACGCAGGGACACTTTAATAGAACAGATGCACGTTATTAGGTACACCTGCGCTTTTCCTATGATAACAAGTCAAAGTTGCACCTTTATTCTGTCTCGTTGTTCTGTATGAAAGGTACATATACAGAAGGGGGCGGTGGGGGGTTGGGATGTTGGACAGACCCTGAATGCCAGCATGTAATCTGAAACTGCACACTGGGGTGGCATTATGACACAGGTAAGGCATATTTAAACTGGCAGATTTTTTGACGGGGGTTTTGTGAGTTTCTCATTATACAAGAATGGAGTGAATTAGTGTTCCTGTTTACTAGAGATGATGGTACACAATAAAAGATGTTTATGGGGATGATCTCTTGCCAATCCGTTTGTCCACTGACTGTGTACCATAATGCATATCCAGATGTTTCAGTGGTTTAGTAAGAACTATAAACTTAATGGCTGAATGTCCCAATGACAATTAAACACAAAGTATTGCCACTGGGTTTGTGTCAGGCCAGGAAGAAGGTCTGGGAATGTTGGATACACATGGTCTCTTTTATCTCTTTTATGAGGCTCTTGTTAAGGAGCAGCAGAGATGGCCGGATTGATGTGTCTGACACTTTTGTATGGAGGTTATCGTAAGTTTTGACATCCATGTGTAAAACTCATCGAGAACATCACAGATGTGGATATTTGCAGATGGAAAATGTCTGAACTTCAAAAGCTAAAAAATTCCACTCACATTTTCTGCTTATCTCAAGAGGAAATGTAGCTTCAATATAAATGCCGATCAGACATTCTCCCCTCATCCAGTTTTCCCCCTAAAATATCCTGCAAGCACGTCATAAACACTTCATCCTGAAATGGGATGATTGTTTTTCCATGCACTGCAGAGGATTGATTCTTCAAGCCCGTTAAAAGAACCATGTGAAGTCGTGAAACACCGGGGCAACTGGTTGTTGCACAGTCCTTTTTAGAGTCTGATCAGTGTACAGCAGCAGAACATTGTGCCCTGCCAGATATGATGTCATTTTTAAATCCCTCTTGCAGAGCTTCACCAACACTCTGGTTCAGGCTGAGATGCACAGAGCAGATTTTGACCTGGTTGACATGGCAGAACAGATTGCTCTGTCATAGTCATAACGGGGCCAAAATGTAAATGAACACTGTTGCTTTGTGTTGTGTTTGCCACATTTAGAGGTGCAGTAATAGTCATGTGTTTTGAGTCCACTGAGGCAAGGATTGCAGGTCACTCTGGTATGGCCCATTTTAGTCTCATGTTGTGTGGTTTGCAGATGATGTTACAATATTATAGGATGAGTTTTTGTTTAAACAAGACTAGGTCAAAACCTAGTATACTGCTGGACTGTGTATGGTCAATGTGCGAAAGTAAGGATGTAGATGAGATGCTGATTTTATAACCGACAGACAAAAATGTTCTGAGGATTTCTAGCAGTGTAAATTTCAACTGCTAGTCAGAGATGGGACTACATCAATACCAACCGCAACCTAACCCACTCCTCTCCTGTTAGTTAGCTTGCTATGTTCCCTAGTCACATAGCCATGTCCAACTTGGCCTGTTGGCAGCACAAAGCAAAAACAAACGCTGATAGTGATGGTGAGGTTGCTGAAGGGAAAAAACCATCCGGACGACAGCTAGTGTTGTAGAGCCAAAACACAATGCCGCTCAACTCCCCAGAGGCAATAACTGAAGCCATGAGTGGTTTTTACAATTTTTTTGATTTTGTGTTTTATTGCTGCTACAATTTTATCTGTTTTGTTTTTGTATCAGATCGTGGATCATGTATCTAGATTGGTATCAAGTCTTGGGGTTAGTTGCTGTACACACCCCTAACCATAGCAGAACTATTCTTGCTGTTATGAATTAAATGATAAATCCATGGTCAAACAGCTCTATGACAGACATTTACCTAGAGTGTATAAATCATAAATACTTAAAGTTCAAAAACTATGTTGACTATGTTGATTTTGAGTTCATCGCTAGAAAGTTTTTCAGTTTGGTGGGAGCTGGTCTTTGCCAATACAGAGTAACCGTACCTGAGAGCAGAGGGCCATCTGTACATATTGGTTCAGATTTTGAAGCATTATTCTAATCGCAGACCAGACTTAAATTTTTGCGTGGAACAGAAGAGAGAGTGAGGAATAAAACAAAACAAATGAACAGACAGACCCCCAAAAAACCTACCGCTCACAATTAGTCTCATCCGTCAGCGGTGTATTGCTGCGCCAGCCAGGTGCTTCATCTGTTTCTCATGCAAATGAACAGTGCGTCTTGACCCACATCGAGACAATCTGCACAGGGTAATTTGTGAGTTTTTGTCACAGGGAGACAAAGCAGCACATCCAGTTAATTGAGCGGAGTCCACAGGGACACAGATTGTGGTCCTGTGCTGTCTTGTTTCTGCTCATGTGTGTATGTGAAGGGTAGAGGCAGGCAGATGCTTTCATGTATTAAAAATGCAGGTCACTTTACTGGTGAACATTTCCCCAAAATGTTCCCACATAACAGGGCTCCTGGCTGACATCATCACACATTGAACACGCGTGTGTGTGTGTGTGTGTGTGTGTGTGTGTGTGTGTGTGTGTGTGTGTGTGCGCGTGTGTGTGTGAGAAGTGTTTCCTTCTGTTAATGCTATCAGTGACTCTTTCTAAGGCTATGATCACACAGAGCTGCCTCAATGTGAAAATGCTCTTTACAAGTAACGGCAACATGTGTCCACACTTGCACATTCAGACTGCTTTCGTCAACACTAAAAAGCCCACACAATAACAAAACTCTTACTTCAAATCTCTTACAATCTCTTTTGGTCAGCAAACAACAAAAACATGCATCACAGCCAGCCTCTTGTCAGGAGTTGGACAGACAGCCTGGTTAAGGCAGCAGTACACCCAATCAGAGCTGCATGTTGGACGGTGGAACAGCTTTGGAAACCCCCTCACCACAGCTTTTTAGGGGGCTGTGTCTGACAATTCATGTAGCTTTCTGAAACTGACAGTCCAACATTCAGACCCACCTCTTCCAGTACTTGGTCAGGTATGTGGAGGTGAGAATGTAAGCTGGGTTTGAACTTCTTTCTCAAGCTCTCTTTTTCTTGTGTTACACAACCATTTATGGCAAAAAGAGTGCATGTCTCCCAGGAGAGACTGTCTGAAAATGTGTTGGCATTATCCCCCCTATTTAAATGGTAACAAGTCTCCCTTCTCGCTCCATCTTACAGTGCGGTCAATCATGCCAGGTATAAACACACATTGTGTATAAACACATTTTCCAACATGGTTGGACAATGCAGTTGTTTTTGCACAATCTGGCTCTTAAGCTATGTCCATACCGCTATATTTCATTTTAAAACAAAAAGTAGAGTAGCTTTTTAGCTCTGTATCAGAGATTAATTCCGTCCATACTATCACCCCTGAAAATGCATATCACATGACCATTCATGTACACTGGAAATGTGTGTGCCAGCGTAAACAGGAAGCAGATTGTCGACTCTGCAGTTGGATAGTTGCAGAAAATGATATTAATGAGGAACAGCAAAGGCAATGGTAGCGTTAAAATGCAGAATTTAACTGAACAACAGCTGCTGGCAAAAACAACAAGGTCAGCAATGCTTGTAATTCGTTATACATGTTGCATTCATCACTGGTAAAACCCAATCAGCGGCCTTGGGTGTTTACATCATCGTTTCCAACGCTCTCAGTTTTTGAGCCTCCAGACTACAACGCAACCCCAGAGTTTTCAAACTTTCTCTCCTACTCTCTGTGTTCACATACACAGTATTTTAATGCAGCCAAATTCTCAGTAAAGCGTGTGGACACCACGTAAACGTAGCAAAAGTAATGCGTTTTAAAACTAAAATGTAATGGTGTGGCCTTAGGCTGTGCTCAGACAGACATTAGCACAGCTCCCTCCATTCTTTTCAATGACGCCCCTGCACTGGCACAGCAGGGGTGTCGACACTAAAGGCTCCAATAACAAATTGCAGGATCAACTGTCAGAAAAGTAAAGATTCAGATCAACCTTTCCTCTTGCTGTGTTTGCCAGTCAAACTTGTGCAAATGCATTTTTTCCGGTTAATTTTTCTAATGTGAATGGCATATTTGTTCTGTTTATCTTGTAATTGTACAGAAAGAGGATAGAGATTGTTGAAGTGATACCCTCAAACTGGACTCAGAGAATTGGATTTTTGTTTGCACAATTAAACGCTGTGAATTAGTCCTTTTTTCCTGTGGAAGATGCATGGAGATCTGTCTTTATTGGAATTCATCATCTCACTGGTACCTGAAACAACCATGTCCCCATCAACGCAGCTCATTGTGTATGTGGCTGTGTTTTTTTTTTTTTTTTTTTTTTTTTTTTTTTTTTTAAATGCAGAGCTGTTTTCATTCTGAACCCCTGGTAAAATTTCTGCTGAGTTTCTCCTGCTCTTTGTAATTACTAATGATGTGTTTTAATACAGCTGAACTCATCATTTAGTTATCATTCACATAAATTTCCATCTCTGTTATCAGACAACTAAATTAACATAAAATAACAATCACAAGCTGGTTGAATTACTAACTCTCAACAAGACAAACAGTAATTCCTGCGCTGCTGCACTGAGATGTTGATCAAAACACTTTTCTAAGACTGCAAAGTTGTCTGACATAATAAACCTTAATACAGGTTAATGACAACACTAGGCAGGGGTTTCTGTGTGTTTTGTGTGTTTTGTTTTGTACTTCTATACAATAGCAGTACTATTTTCAGATTTTGAATCCTAACTCTGATTCCACATGCTACATTGTCCAGAAAAAAACACACACGCACTTTTCCGAGCCGCAGCAACACACTATTCAGATGCTTGTGGCCGTGCCAGCTGATGGCTTGAACTCCCCGCTGTCAGTGAACTACTTGCTGTTTCTTCCTCAGCCAGTGACGTGATGTATTTAATTTCCTGTCCTTAGAGACCCACTGTCTCTCTCTCTCTCTCTCTCTGTCTCTCACTTTTACTCTTCTGCTCACTCTCTCAGACACACACATGCTCTCTAAAGTGTGTCTTGGTCAAGCAGGATGGAAAGAGCCATGAGACACGCTGGAAAGCAATTTGTGAGTTTTGAAGTCCCTCCTGCTTGGTATTGCTACTTTGCGGTTGTTGCTGCCTGACCTGACCCTGCATGACTGATCGTATCGGGGTGTTGGCAGTCAGTGGAGAAGCTGCCGTTTAACAGAAAGGGCACCATGTTTGGCTGCACTGGCCATGGTCCAGCGCTACATCAGCGAATGTCCGTGACTGAGTGAGTGAGTGAGTGATCAAGTTACACCATTAGCCGGCCGAATGTTGGCTGCTGTTCTTTCAAAATGACTGAGCGTGAACATTTATTGATTTGCCGTTTCTATCTTGTCATCATTGGGTGTTTACAGCGTATCCAAAACAGTTTTCAACAGTTCTTACTATATTTAGTCAAATAGTGACTGGGGCTTTTAGTTACCTCAACTGCAGCAGGAAACAGGGTTTTTTTTTTGGGGCAGACATGTATTAGAGGCTGGTCTCTATTTCTGATTCCCTCTGTTTGTTATGTAAAAGTGGTCATATCAGTATTTTAGTATGATGCCTCGTTTTGAACCGCTCCTGTTTGCCCTGTTATTTCAACACTCTCTGTAATGGTTTCAAAATAAAAGCCCTCTAGTGTTTCAGCCTTTGTTCCTTAACAGGGCTGTGTTGACGTGCTGCAGTAAGCGTATCATCTCTCTTTTTTTGTTTTTGACGAGCCCAATGATGTGTCGACCCACCAGGATTCCAGTCTGACTATGGAACAGTGTGTGGTGCAAACAACAATAAAATCAGCGCTATATGTCAGCGCTCGGGGTCATGTGACAGTAGCCTATTTACTTTTATGTTGACAGTATGTTGTGCTATTGCGTTTAGAGATCTCTTTCTATTAAATATTGTCATTTATGAATAAGTGTTTTGGCACGCCTGGCTGAGTGGCGCTATCCATGGTACTGAAAGGGTGGATTTAACTGTGGCATGTTAAATTAGCATTTTAAACCTTATGTTTTGTTGTGTATGATCACATCCCTCATTTTTCGGCATGAGGAAAGGAAATGGCACATGGTCAGTCTGGGAAGAAAATTCTTTCACAAATCGCACCCTGCAAACACCCATACATGGTCCAGCCATATAGTTTATACTTAGCCTATTAATGATCACAAGTGGTTTCCTCACTCCATGTTGTTGAGGGAATGTGGTAGCAGTGTTGAGGTTGAGGTTAATGGGTCTGGAGAGCTTATTAACAAGTTATTCTTGCTCTTTTGCTATGTCTCTCTTTTACACACACTATTTACAATGCTTATTATCACTTCTTCTTACGTATGCAGTCAGACAGCTGGCTTAATCTGGCCTCTTGAATTCATCAGGTGTGAAGTCATGTCCATGTTGGTCCCAGTGCCCAGCGGGGTTTATTTCAGACATGTGCTCACAGCTTGAAACTAGTTCCAGATCCACGAACCCTCTGACAACTGTTCCCCGCATTTTCCGAATGATGTTCCAACATGTTCCCCTCACTGCTCCCCACCCCCATCCATCTTATTCTTTTCCTGCGTGCATGCGTATTTTTATAGACAAGAGGTCACCAGTAGTCAACTCTCTTTTCTTTCCCTCCCCCTGGCTGCTCCACTTATCTGCAACCTATCCTGTTGTTTGCAGACTTACTATAGCTCAGCCTTTACTTTGCTTTTGTCTTCCTGCATAGTAGCTGCTTTTTGTCTTGAAGTCTCTGTTGGAGTTCAGGGGAGGCGGAGGTCGTCCATGTTTAGGCTCTGGAAGACATAAAGTAGAGGAGAGACGAAGTAAAGCCAATGCTGGACCAACCCTTGGATTCTTCAAGCACCACATCAGAGAGACAGGAGTTATTCAAAGAACCATAAAAAGGGAATGATAACGGAGAGAAGAAGAGAGAAGAGGACTGGTGCCTTCGGTGAAGTGAACTAGCTTTCAGGGTAATGAGCAATGTGTGAACTTGTTAACTAGGCTTATTCTCTTCGACCTTAATTTAAACTGAGGATTAGCCATCTCATCAAAGTTCTTGGTGAAAAGCCAAGGCTTGTTTTGCCTCGGGCAAACTCAAAAGAAGGATTGGGAAGGAAACTAGCTGCTCATTCCCTTGGAGAAAGCTTTTGCATATTTCCTTTGGCAAGGAACTTGAAGCGATTAAAAAGCTAATTTATTTGGACTGACTTCAAGAAAAGAAAAACACACCGCATTTACATTTATTACTGTAATGGATTTGGATCAGTTCTATAGCTGAAGCCAGAAGCATGCTGTTTATCTACCTGGATTCAGCTCATCAAAGGATCCAAGAATTTATTGATAATCTCCGTCTTCTCAGGCAATGGAGCTTCGTAAGAGAGTCAAGCTGAACAAGCTAGAAACTAATTTGGGCCTTTCACAAGATGATAGCAGTGACTTGATGTGGGGGGCAGCGAGATCAAATGCCGCGCAGGAGGAGGGCAGAGGGAACGTTTCTCTGTGTGGAGGATCAGGTACTTGTTCCGGGTCAGACATTCCATCCTGGTGGTCTTGGCGACGGTGTGTTTCCATGGCCGCAGGTTTGCTCCTGGCTGGGCTGCTGGCACTGACTCAGGCCTGGTGTGTTAACGCCATACACGAGAATCTGCTGTGGTTCTCTCAGCTCATGGTAGGAGTTATTTCCTGTATTATTGACACTGTTTTTATTTGAGCCTTAAATTAACCGAGCACATCACACACAAGCTCTTACTCGCTGTAGCTGAAAAGGAAAGTTTTTTTTATTAAACGGGAATTAATCATAAATCATATTCATTCTAGAATAAACCACATTTATTCATCTATGCCTACACTTTTGCAGAATTATTACATGAACCAAAGTGTTTAATGTCTGCTTTTTTGTCAAGCAGACATCCATTTAGACATGTCACTTGTCAGTGCCTCGTGATCTGGGATGTTGAGTAATTGCAGGGTTGGTTGTTTGATCCCCAGCTTCTTCTTGTCCTGCTCACATGTCACATTGTCCTTGAACAAGACACTAAACCCCAAATTTCTGCTGAAAGGCTGGCCCAGCGCCTTTTATTGAGTTGAGTGTGTGTTGAGGGATGAATGAGTGGCAAATGTTAAGTGCATTGTCTGCTCAGTTAGAAAAGTGTTATTTGCAGCATACAGCAGGAGTAACAACAGAGGGTAAGGTATAAACAAAGATCCTAGTAGCAACAGTGCCCCTGGATTTGAGAACCGCTGGTTTATTGACTAATGTTAGTTAAACAAACCCTAACTACAGGGATATCTGCTGATGGTGCATTCTGACGTTTTTACTGGAGAACTTAATCTCCAGCCACATTAAGAGCCATCCTTTATGTTATCAGTGACACCTGTGTCCTTCCTGAAATGTCTGCTGGGAAAAAGGCCCATGGAATGAAAAAGTAGTAGCCTATCCATTGCATGGACAGTCCCACAATGCAATCCATCACATTTTGCACAGATGGTTTATACATTTACAGATGTGCAACAATCTAACTCTCTGATCATGCGCATTGAAGATAAATTTCTAAAATCACAATTTACTGCTCACTCAAACTACTGACTCTCTGTTATATATGGTTGTGGCTGAGCGATCGATTGAGTGAATTCAGACACAACTTATATTTAGGAGTTTATGATATACATAAACATGGATTTAACAGCTGGCAGATGTGATAGTTCTGCCATCAACACACGTGAAAAAGCCAAACATGATGTAGTAGCCTCTTAAAGTTTCACCTTAACTTATGCTTCTTTATTGGGACTACTGCAGATGTGAAATCAGACATGAAGTCCAGCAAGTCCAGAAGTTGTGATGTTAAGTGTGTTTGGCTATAACTGTGTCTGCACCACCCACACACTGTATTGTTCCCATAAGTGTACATATAGATGAAAAATGGGGTTTGGTTCTGGGACCAAGGGTTAGGGAGAAATCTAATCATTGGTGGTAGAGGTATTTTGGTGAAAAAAGAGCACTGGAGTCCAGGATGTCTTATACTGAGGATGTTTATTTAAGCTGATCGAGGAGAAAGGAGGAATCATCAATACAGACTGTGCATGATCTCATCTCAATTCTGAAGCAGGGACCCCTGTGGTCAGCCTTTATGCACTTTGAAAGGTTACTGTAGGTAGCATACAATCCATATTCGGTCAAATATGGAAAGAAGATGGAGTGGAGGGATGTGTAAATAAACTATTGGTCCATTAACATTAAACAAGGAAACATGATTTACACACACCCAGGTGCTGATCTCAGAACACCAAGCCACTTGTTACTGACCATCCAAGGTCTTCTGTTATCAATCGGGGTACCAGCAATATCAACAGAAAACAGCTGTGTCTGGAGGTTCACCTCCTGTAAGATTTAATGCGGTAGCTGTGGCGCTGACCTAGAGCCTCACCCTGACTTTTCACCCTGAGTCAGTCACTCACGGTGGACAAATTAGGAAATTCCCTCACACCAAGCAGCTGCCTTTTGCTGAGGAGTCGGGTTAGGGAGCTGCTTCCTCTCTCATCCAGACAGCAGGAACAAGGCAGCAGACTGCTGCCACAGCTGTCATGTTTCAGTGTAGTGTGAAGGGCTTAATTGTTATATAACTTGCTCTAAATATTAAACATCTGTAATTTTTACCTTTGGTCCACACACTGACACAAAGTCATCCTTCCTACAATGTAGTGGGCCAAGAAATGTAGTAAATCAAATAACAGTTCTGAAATTCACCACAGTACTGTATGGATGATTTTGAAATGGTGATGCTGTAGCTGGACTCCTTCATCTGCTCATTTTTCAAAGAGCTTTTGACGCACAACTGGCCAAAAGCCTACATACTATTAACAGACTAATATGACCAGTCCAAACATCAATCAAGTTAAGTGCAAGAGGTGTAAGGTTCTCATTTGTTTCAAAGGAGCACTAAAAAAAACATCTGGAAAAAAAAAAATTTGCATGCACCCTACACATGCACGGACCCTGACCTCAGGCCCAGACTGTCTGGGCTTAGCCCCAAACCTTGTCAGGTCCTAGAAATGCCCCTGGTATTTATGTGTTCAAATAGTATGAGAATGTAGGTGGAGCTATGCTGGGGGTTTGCTGAAGTCACTAGATTTAGAGTGTGTTCATTTTCCAACCTAATGCAGGTGCTACAAAATGAATCGGACTGTCAGGGAGAGTTAAGGACAAGTCTGTACACACTCAATCCCCTTGTCCTGGGAAGATTTAAGTAAGTAATTAAGTAGGTTAAGTGAACACCTATGTGGCTGGACCATGTGGCTGTGGAGGATCCTTGGGGTGAAAACTCCTCTTAACATTGTTTTCACTCTCAGTACTGTCTCAGTCTTGTTCTTGCATTTGTACATCTTGTACAGAGGTGTGTAAAATATTAGGACTGATGTCTGTCTCACTCAAACCATGTCACCCTGGTTCCTTCCACAAAAAGCCAATGGGATTTTTACATTTGCTTTTGGATTACCACAGGAAATGATAATAATAACTAACACGTTTTGTTCAGCAGGATAATCTTCACTGATCAGCATCACTTTTATGATTTTCGAAACCTATATACAATCACCAGAAGTAAAAAGCTAATGTTTGGTTACAGCAAACTACACCAAGGTCACATGACTTCAACGTCACCACCAGTAAACTTCAATTTGATTTAGCTCTTACCTCGTCTACAAAAGCCTCTCCTCTAGTAATAGTTTACAAAAGCGTGAGTATAAACACAGTGAGGCTATAAAGGTGGACTGGTGAGTAAATTGGTGTATTTAGCATGATGACATTTAAAGTCCCCAAAAACCTCTGTAGTCCCATTCAACCACTTGTTAGCAACCAGCCTTTTTTAAGAGACATATAAGCTTAAAGAAATCAGGACTGGGGTATTTACTGATGAATTTTATGTTGTAGAATAAAACATGAAAATATCTTGAGCTTGTGTTAACCACAGACCTTATTTCAGTCATCTAACCAGAAAACTATTTAAAAAAACAAGAACCAGAGGTGCTAAAATGTTACCTAATTACCGTATTTTAGGACTCATTCCTGTGGCACTCTTATCACTTTAGTAATTGACCACATCTGCTGTGAGGTGACTGGGTATGATGATCTGCAGGACACCAAGGACCGACATTAAATAGCCAGGCTAATAACATTCAGCCATCAGTTCCTCTTCATTAAGGGTAGGGGTGGGGCTACAGGCTACAAAGTGACATTTTGGGGAACATTTTACATGCAAATTCTATTGGAATGTCACTTCATGGTGGATTTGTGTATTTTCCAGCATAATGGCTTTGGTTGTAATGCAAATGGGAAAATGCAGGGGCTGTTCCTTTTTTAGTCATTTAGTCACCACATCAATGTTCTATCAATTTTGTGTCCATTAGTTGTTTTTCTAGGTCTTTTTTATATGGTCTTTTCGAGGGATGAGTGTTTTATCATACGTGATTACTGGAAAAAGGATCACATGAATGGCATCATAATAATACTCAGAAATATGCTTTGGTTTTTAATAAGCCGATTTCAAGGTCCATGGGAATGACCGCATTCATCTGTGGAGGGACAATAATCCTGGAGAAACAATTTGACAGACTTTTAGTTAAATCACACAACCAAAAGAAATCTATCACTATAGTAAAACAGTTTCTTTTTAGTTAGGCACAGCTGTAAAAACTATTAACAAACTGAATGTGATGTGAATATTCTGCAGCCTGTTGTCCACTGTTTGCTCTCTCTTTTTACCCCCCACTGGAACAGTAATCATGCGTAGCAAGGCAGAAATCTCTTGGGAAGACATCCTACACACACACACACACACACACACACACACACACACACACACACACAGAGTGTGTTACGTGTCTTATTGTTACTGTTGAGGATTATAAGTGTCTTAGCTGCTTTGTCTCTGTCCTCTGAGTTTCTGTCATATCTTGCCAAGATCTCTGTTTTCCATATTGACGAGAACAGAAGTTTCATATAACCAAATTCCCCTTTTTGCTTTCAGGAAGTGGAGCGGGAGATTTCCTTTCGAACAGAGTGTGGACTCTACTACTCTTACTACAAGCAAATGCTGCTGGCCCCCTCCATACAGGAAGGTATACACTATGTTACCTTCTTCCTACAGTAGTAACCGTAACCGTAATCAGTATTTCTAAGGCCAAGAAACATATCACTAACTCATAATGTTATCTTGTCAGGTGACAGGTTTGAAAAAGTCCCATTCATTACCAACCCTGTTCAAGTAGCAATTGCTTACTGTGTGGAATGGATGCTATCAGGGTTTTGGCTAACGTTAGCATCTATGTCCTGCCCTTTATTTAATTTGGGGAGGTTAACATCCCTGAAAGCATTACGTTTGCCAGACATACATACTTGTTCGTCTTCATCCTAAAAGTCTTTTCTTTTATAACATTAATAGTGTGATTTTACATTGTCTAACATCTTACTTGCAATGCTATCTCCATGTCTCCTACATGGATGGTCAACTGATGAGGAAGCTGTCAGATTAAGCCTCAGTGTTTTTCAGTTTATTTAGCTTTCAAACATATTTACCTTGTACAGGATGAAATGAGTCAGCTGGCTAACATTAGCTTAATTAGGCAGCTAGCTACAGCTGATAAAATCTGCCAATGACAGTCATTTTTTCCAGCTGGCAACATCGGCAGCCACCCGGAGAGGTAGATCAAATCAAGGACCAGTGTTACAAAAATGATGAAACTACATTTGTGCCACAGGGGAACTGAAACTTCACAGGCATAGCAACAGTAACTAAGGCAAGCAGGGCTTACCAAACAGTCAAGTAGTAGACAATGGCTGTATAAAATCACATAATCTAGCATTTCACGGATGTTTTGAGAATTGTAATTTTGTAAAACTGCTGTAACTACATGCTGTAACATGGTCTAGTGATATTTCAAAATGACCAGTCTTCAGAAATGAACATTTTTATTGTATGGATGTCACTAGATGGATTTCTCTACCTACTCCTACAACGAGAATGAAACTTTTTTGCCTTCCATTTTCTATGCAGACCAAACAAATCACTGCACTTTCACTGCAGAAATTAGTTCAGTTATTTTGTTCCCATTATCATGTAAAATTCCTCGTTGGAAACATGCCTAATTTTAGACTACGGCAAATAAGTAAGCTGTATGGTAATCAGTGGAGGAATTGGCTGACCTCCCTCTTTCTGTCTCACTCTGGTTCGCTTCTTTTCCTGTTGCACTTGAGGGATGGCAGAGTGGCTTGACATGTGGAAACTACAGTAGGTTTAAGTGCTAAGTGTGAGGCAGGGAGGAGAGGGAAAGATGGAGTGATGATGTAATGGAGGAAATGAGGGAATAAATGATTGATGTGGGAAAGGAAAAAGAAAGGAAGCAAGGATGGAAGAAAAAGGATAGAAGGATACATGAATGGAGAAATAAGAAGGATACAGAAGCAGGGATGAGAGGAAAGGTATAACAGACAGATGGGAAGGATAAAGGAGTTAAGATAGATAAGAGGAATCAAAGTGAGAGAGGAAAGAATGGCTCATAGAAGGAGGAAAGAAGAGGGATAAAGCAAAATTGACGGTTCAGAAGAATGAATGAATGAAGAAGACATGGAAATGAATGAATGAAGTGGATTGGTATGTGTGTGTGTGTGTGTGTGTTTGGTTAATGTAAAGTGTACTTTGTTTATGGAAAACTGTGCTGGTTTTTATGGTCTTACATGGATCAAGAACATAGCAGGCATCAGGCTGACACATCCCAGCCTGCAGCAGAAACTCGGCTCTCTACTGCTTCTTTGGTGTCGCACTTTGTTTCAGTCAAATGAAATACATAGTAATGTTACACTGCTCCCAGCGCCCAATATGGAATACTGACACCAGTGTGTGTCACTACCGGTCTCACTGCATGGCAGGATAATGCCATTGTTAAAGAATAATTTTGGTTTATTACAACTTGGGTCTATTTAAGTAGCTTTTGCCATCCTATCTATAAAAATACCATTGAACTCACCAGAGTAATTGCTGAGAAAAGGGAAAAGAAGTCAGACAGGGCAAGAAGACAGGTTGTGAACAAAGCACGCACGCACGCACGCACGCATGCACGCACTTTACAGTTTTACATGCTGCTTCAATTTTGACCTGCTGTACTTGGTGTAGTTGTATTTTTTCTGTGCTGTGAGGGATTATTACCAACATTTCAGGTGTGTTCACTTTAAGTTTTACATGGTAAAATAATCTGGCTAAGCTATTTACTTATAGACAACGTATCTCTTGTCTGACCGTTCAGATTGCTTTTTGTGTTGGACTTTTTGTTGCCATGTGTCCAGATTTCAGTAGTTACTTTTGTGAGTTCAATGTTACAAAAGGTAAAGTTGCAAAAACAAAACCCAAGTCATAATAAACCTGAATTAATCCTCTAAAACTAAAATAACAGATATATTTATTTACCACTTGGGAGCGGCAGAAACACACACACACACACACACATATATATATATATATATATATAAATTATCACCTTTTAAGTTGACATTGTGAACTTGTTTGCAAACAGTTGCCTACAGATATGCAGCAACATTTGCAGTTGTGTTTGTGCCAAATGTCAGTCCAATATCTACCTTCCTGTCAGCTTTGTTGTGCTCGTCATCAACTCCTGAGGAAAATATTTCGCTCTTGCTGCTAAATGCCACACTGTGTTCTCCAGCTCTGCTCTTTGGTGCTGGACAGGAACTCTACAGGGGTTTTTTTTTAATTTCTTTTATAGCTTTTTTGCACAGCTGCTGCTGTTTGAGAGTGACCAAAATCAGTAAAGTTACAAACCATCAAACCAAAACATCAACTGATGCTAAAAAAACTCCATAGAGCCAAGGAGAGCTGCAGAGTCGTGTGATAATTATGATAAGATAAGATATTCCTTTATTAGTCCCACAGTGGGGAAATTTGCTGTGTTACAGCAGCAAAGTGACAGTACAAAGAAAGAAAAATTGCAAAATGACAATATCAAGTACTTAGAAAATATAATATAATATAATATAATATAAAAACTCACTCAGGACTGTTGTGGAGAGATGCATGCAATGTAAGATGGAGGCCATCTTGGACAATACCAACCATCCTCTCCACAACATTGTGGCAGGAGATTGTGGCTACAGCCGCAGCAAACGTCTCATCTCACTGCGCTGCAGAACAGAGAGGTTCAGGAGATCCTTTGCTCCCGCTGCCATCAGGCTATACAACACCTCAGCCAAAGGATGCAGACTAATCTAATTATTATTGTTTATTTATTATTAACTGTTTTTATTATTATCAACTATAAATAAATCTATCTATCTAATCTATATGTAAAATTAAATATTTAAATATAACAAAAAACAAAAGAATAGCAGCAGAGAAGTGATATTGTATAGATGGTGTGTTAAATTATTGCGCATGGTGAATTGTCAGTCTTTGGTGTGTGTGGTCTACAGAGTGCAGAGTTTGTGTGTTTGTCAGTCAGTATTGGTCCATTGTTAATATGCAGTAGAAATATTGCTTACAGAGCTTTGAATGTTCTTTGGTAGTATTCCCTCATCTCTAGGATTTCCTGCAGGAAATTGTTTAGCGGAGGTAGGAAGAAAGCTGATAATTTATTGTACCTAGGAGTACAAATAAAGTATCCTATAACCTAAACTACCTAGATCTTGACTGTGTTGATCTCTGTATAAAGGTGTATCTCTAATGTTGCCATGTTTGCTCTGTTTAATACTATAAGCCCTCTGTTACTGCCTCCCAAACGTTAATGTTTTATTTGATTAAAATTGAATAAAATGATAAATTTTTATGCCTCAGTGCTGGAGGCATTATCTTTTTGGGCTTTCTGTCCCATTCTCTTAAATGTGATATCTCAGTAACACCTTGAGGGAATTTCTTCAAAATTGGTCCAGGCGTTCACTTGGACTCAAGGATGAACTGATTAGAATTTGGTGGTTGAAGGTCAACGGTCACTGTGACCTTACAAACCATGTCTTTGGCCATTACTCACATATTCAGACACACAAATAAACTAATCATGACACAATTTAACACAAATGTCTAATAGGATAAAATGATGAAGTTAAGACATTTTTCCAACTTAACTGTGACATCATAATGTTCTGCTACAACACTTTTTTACCATTATTCAACAATGTGACTGAGGAAGGAGAGATTGTGACCACATTTCCTGCAACTTGGCTGGTTGGTGGAGCGATACAATCGCAAGGTGGTAATTTAGTTATGATGTTAGTGGAGGTTGCCCACATCTCCCACAAAATACTGCAGGAAACCCTGACATATTTTGATGTTGTATTTATCTTCAGTTACTGGTGTGTTTTTTTTTTTTCTTTCTTTTTCTTTTTTGAGAAAAAGCAGCACAACACAGCGGATGTTTTTTAAATTCAGCAAAGGAAGTGATGTTTGAGGGCTTTCAAGGTTGAATGCACCAATGGGCTCAGACATCCATTGTGTTTTCAGCAATTAAGGAATTAGATTCAAGCAGAACAATCTGGGTTTAGTGCTTGACAGAAATTTCAAACAGTGTTATTGTTCTTTAATAGCACCGCATGAGAAACATTCATAGCCTTTCCTCCTTGGTTGTCACAAACCAGTAATAATTGCTATCAGTCTATGTTGCTGTGACATTTTGAAGTATGCATGTTTATATATATATATATATATATATATATGTGTGTGTGTGTGTGTGTGTGTGTGTGTGTGTGTGTGTGTGTGTTTGTCTTTGTGTCTGTGTGTGTGTGTTCTAGGGCTCTCAGATTTGATCCATGACAACTTGACAGAATCCAAGAGGACCATTAATCTCCTGCAGCGAATGAATATCTACCAAGAGGTCTTTCTCAGTGTTCTCTACAGATTGTTGCCCATACAGGTAACACATCATCCATGTGTCAGCTTTTTACAATAGGCTTGTAAAACACAAAAGATTAGAGTAAGACTGCCATTATAACAACATATTTGACTGTGTCTGGCTTTTTCTGTCATGTTGGTCCATAAAATAAAGCTTTCTCATTTAGTGAAAAATGTAAAAAATAATATCATGCTTCAGTATTTTTGAAAAATATTGTTTTTCTGTCATTCTCCTTCTCCTCCTCCTTCTTCTTCCTCTCATTGTTATTATCAACCACCCAAGTTACTATGAACGATAGTCGTATTAGGAGACTGTCAGGCATTTGAAGTGCTTTGGCATTTTGGTCTTTTAGCTGACATGGTTTGGCTCACTTGCACTCGTCACTCTAGAGGAAAAGGTTTCTGTACTGGCATATCAATTAACTGAGAAACAGCTACTTAGCTTCATCAGTGATCTCATTGTGTGACAAGAATGTCATAAAGTGAAATATCAGACCAAACTTTGAAAATGCCACAGTGTTCCAGTGTTCCCGAGTCCGTCGCTGTCACTGTACTCAACTTTCTGTGTGTTCATTTACACAGCCTAATGAACCAATGGTTTCTGTGTGTGTGTGTGTGTGTGTGTGTGTGTGTGTTGTCCAGTCGTATCTGGAGCCAGTGTATTTCTACATTTACACTGTGTTCTCGCTCCAAGCGGTGTATGTGATCGCTCTGTACCTCACAGCATGGCTCCTTTCTGGTTCCTGGCTGGCTGGCGTGCTCACTGGGGTCTGGTACATTCTCAACAGGTGGGTAAATGTGCGCTCATCATGTGTCTGTCTGTGAATTAGACGTTGAAATGGGGAGAGGGTTACGTCCCTATCAGACTTGCTCTTGACTCTGTAAATGTTGAGGCAAATTTACATGTCAGCACAAGATGAAGGTTTCTGCTTTGTTATTTTAGAGCTGGCATCCAGGTCAGTCACTCTCACAGCTTGACAAACTATACATTGTTTGGAATCACAAAATGTCACAGTTGTATCTGTGGAAACCATATTTTGTGACAGGAGATGAACAGAAAAAAACAAAAATCTTTTTGCATTTTACATTTCACTAGTTTTTACTCAGTTCCTCATAAGAATGTTTTGAACTTTGAATTTTTTTTTTTTTACGTGTTATTGAGCTCGCTTTGCCATTTCTTTGTTATATATTTAGTTCAGTATTTGTCATTAGGGATCAAGCCTTCCTTCAATACTTCCATTGTATGATTTTTCTGCCCACTGTTTAAATCTCTGGTCATATTGAGCTCAATTTAAAGTTACTGTTATATGCTACCCATTGTAATATATGTATGTGTCTGTATCACTTTTCAAGTCTTTATACTGTGTATTGGAGCAGTGAGGTCAAATTAAATTATGGTTTCTTATACAGAAGGAAAAAAATATGTTTAATGAATCACTTCAGCAACGAAATTCTGTGAATGAGTCAGTTTTAATAGATGCTCTTTTTTAAGTTAGATGTGAATATTTTTGAAGATGTTTTTTCACTAAGGATTCTTTTCCCTCATGGTTTAGAGGAAAGGAAAATAAATCGCCCTAAACAGCGCATCCCCTCTGAATGATGAAAATCCAGCAAAGTGCCAAATTAAGTGAAGCAGCATCATGTGAGCAGAATATGAATTTAGTGAGAGCCAAAACCTAACTTAGATGTGTTGCCCATCTTTTTACTGTAGCAGCTTGGACACAGTAAATGACACAACTGATGAGAAACTTTGCTGAACTCTTAATGATTTGATGCAGTTTTGTGTGGACAGGGTTAAAGAGTTTCATGTGGTTAATGATACCTCCTTCAGTTACATTTTAAATTCAATCAATCTGATTGATGACTGAATTTAAATATGGCTGAGTGCTTGGGACTATTACTAAATCAAATCAAAGTTTATTTATGAAGCACATTTAAAAGAACCAGAGTTGACCAAGTCCTGTACAATAAAAACAAACAAATAATGCTAACAGTCAAAGCAAGGAGAAACAAAAAGCATGGAGATGGCATTTGAGATGACTTAAGTATCTTAAGAGACAGACAGGGAACAAATAAAAACGCAGAGTTGAAAAGTCAAAAGTAGAACCTTGGGGAAACTCAAAAGCCAGAGAAAAACAATTCATGATTAGTATTAGTGGAGTAAAAGAGTGGGAAATTTGTTATGATAAATGGGTTAAGGACTATTGTACACAGGGCAGCACTGTCAACTCTCTTGAGTCGAGGTTTGTCCAAAAAATTGCTAGATTTGTCGCTAGGTTCTTTTTTGGAAAAAAAAAAAGTATCTAAATCTAGCAACAAATACATTAAGTTGGCAACACTATACAGGCTGTGAACGTCCCCCCTTGTAGAAACTGTTTGTGTGAGTTCATTTTGAAAGAGCAATGGCCAATGGGGAAACCCCAACAGCTGGGCAGTGCGTGGCATTCAGGTGGTGTAACTTGACCACTCAGTCAGTCAGTCACGGACATTTATGTTTATAGGACGGGACCCGCTGTTACGGTCCAGCCAAAAAGAAGTGTATAGAATAATGTATAATAAGTTAATTTCCTTAAATGTTGAACTATTCCTTTAAGGTGTACTTGATATGTAGTGGGCATGAACATCTTTCTAGTTGTCTTTAATGTGAGTTACTGTGAGTTGTTTTTGGAAATGCGAGAAAAGTTGATATGAGTTCAGAAACCTTGCTGGTATTTTCTCTGTGGTCCTTTTGGATCAATAGGCAGGCTGTGACCCCTGTAAACAGTGAAATGGAGGGTTACAGAGTTTTATAACTTCAGAAAAGTCACACAAAGAGCTGCTGTGATCAAAGAGAAAACAGCAGAGTTTGAAATATATTAGTATTTCAGTTGAAACTAAATTGAACTTTGTATATTACAATGTACCTTTGTTGAGCTAAAATACATCATTACATTATCTTGCTGTTACAGCAGCTATCAGTGAATCAGCTATTTAGACGTTAATGGATTCCTCTGGTTGCATCAACACACAAACCACAGGAAGTTGCAAGACAAAAAGTCAGCGCTATATACTTCAAACTGTTTAGCCTCTAGTTGTGAGTTGAACATTTTTAATATTACATCAGTTTTTAAAATTTATTTCCACTATTTCTCCATCCCTTCCTTGCCCCCTCTTTCCTCCCTTTCAGGGTGGATACCACTCGTGTGGAGTTCACTATCTCCCTCAGAGAGAACTGGTCTTTGCCCTTCCTCGCGCTGCAGGTCACTGCAATCACGTGTTACCTCAGACCTCAGCTCACCTCCTTACAGCAGGTATGCACAAATCAAAGCTACTAATCATCCTCTACCACATCGATTGGCCTTGACTCGGTACACCCAACCTATTTGCTCAATGATCTGCTGTCTCTAAAAGAGCTAGCAGTACAGCAGGAATGACTATATGCTATTAGTATCCAATTCAGGAATCTGACCCCAGTGTGTTTGTTTGTGTGTTTCCCTCCTCAGAAGGTGATGGTGTGGTTGATGTATGTGATGACATTCTGCTTCTGTCTGACGTGGCAGTTCAACCAGTTCATCCTACTTGTTCAGGCACTCATCATATACACCATGGACTGTGCTGACTTCTTAACAACTACACAGGTATTGCTAAAAGAAGGACCCTGTAAGGCTTAGCTCCAATGATGAATTATAACAACTGGATACCAGACTCCATAATGGTGCCCATTGAATTGAATGAAAATTGCATGCCAAGATCATGTGTCAAAAAAAGTTTTCTAGCTTTTTAGCTTTTTTGTGTGGCCCACTGCACATGTGCATTAGCGTTTGTCCCTGTGGCCCTACCTACACAGTCCCACTCAGTACATAGCCTTTTCAAGACTTTGAGAAAGTTGAGCACATAAAATCATGGATTAAAATTTCACAATACAAAGACCTTGTTTGCAGTTCAGGTGTTAACAGTTTTATACACGTCTTTTTTATAATCGTAGTCTATGTGGAAAGTGTTTTTTGGGCCCCAGGTAACGTTTTTTTTGCCGTTTATAGTACAAGTGGCCACTGGGACAGATATGCAGCAAGGCTGAGTGGTGGCACTGTATCCTGCTATCTTAATACAGTCATGGTCAGTTCACCCAAATTACAAAAAAGCAATATTTTCTCACATACCTCCAATATTATCTAGCCTTGCAGATAGTTTGCTCAGTTGTTGAAAAGTTTGTCTCTGAGATTTATGCTGTCACTCAAATACAATGGAGGTTCATGGAATTTAATTTGTGGTGGTCAAACTGAGAATGTAAATCTCACCAGTTTTTGTGTAAAGAAATATAAACTGTCATGATACTGCAGCTATTGTACATATAGGTCCATTTATTCACAAGAGGATGAAAGTGTTTGTGGACATATTTGTAAGAAAGGCACCTAAATCTCAGGCCTCTGGGTGTTTAGTTAGATGTGCTGTACACTACTGACGGTAGCATATCAGACTGTATAACCTACAAATGTTGATACAAGACATACAATAAATATATAAATTAAATACAAGACACACAAACATTACATATCAGCTTGCTTTAAAGGAGCTATTTGTAAGTTTTGCTATTGCTACATAGCTAGCGTTAGCATTAACAGCTGTTTACTTACCAGCCTTAAACGTTGCGATTTCAGCATCAAACTTTCCTTTACATTCCTTTACTCACTGTAACTGTCTCCAGAGATGGAAAACAACAGCAACGTTTACTTTTTCTCTATATCATTTCTTTAGCACGCTAACCAGCTAGCCCCGGCCCCTCTTGTCACGTTCCGATAGCGACTCACTGTAGCCTGAAGACGTAGTGCTGCTCAGAGCTTCTTGTTTTGTAAATGCAATAATGGCTGAAGCTCTTGTCAATTGTCAATCACCACCACCTGCTCCCAGCAAGAAACAATGTTAGGCGGCAGAGAAAACTTACAAATAGTCCCTTCAAGCCATCTGTCTATTCATGATATTTAACATTTGGGGGGGACCCATTGTGTTGTGAAGATTGCATCCACTCAAAAAGTGGAAGCTAGCAAGCTAGGCTAACAGGCTTCCACTTAGCTTACTTGAAGAAGAATAATTAGTATTTTTGCCAACATTGACAATGGAAGCATACTCCTCCCTTGCTGGTGTCTGTAGTCATATGACATAGAGGATACTGGCTGATATAAAACAAGTAAATGCTTACATTTTAAAGGAATACACCATCTTTCAAAGCAACATTTCAAATCCATGGCGATATTATCAGACCTACAAATCTCACCCAGTTGTTTTGCATCACTGTGTTGTTTCTCTAGGTGACCACTCTGTACCTTGTTCAAGTGAGTGGTCTTCTGAGTGTGTGGCTCCTCCAGTTCTGCAACTCCATGATACTGGGATCACTGGTCCTGAGCTTCATTGTAGCTGCACTCTTCATCAGACACTGCCAGGTTAGTGTGTATGTGTGTGTGTGTGTAGTCTGACTCACAGGATGTAGACTGTGGGTATAAGCCTGCCATTGACCCCTTGTCTCATGTGGCAATCCCCTCCCCCTCCGCTATCTGCCTGTTACTGTTTTCAAAATCCCCACCACTATGGGAAACAACAACAACCTCAAAGCTAGCAACCGACACGCTGAAAATAGCATCGTGCAACCCCACATTTGACATACTGCTGGTCTTTTACAGTACCAGAACAAGTTCTCCTCAACACTATTTTGCAGGGACACCATCCTGCACATAGTGCCACCCAACACGATTTTGATTGGTTTAAAGAAATACTGACAAGCTAGAACATTTTTCCCTGTATAGCATAATGATAATGTGTGCAGCCAAACTATTCTCCAGCACATAGACAGCCCTGTTGAGATAAAGCAGGTGTGTGTGTGTGTGTGTGTGTGTGTGTGTGTGTGTGTGTGTGTGTGTGGTAGATACAGAGAATAAAAGTAGAGCTGAAAATCAGAAAAGGCAGGAATATGTAACATTAATAATTAATATCACATGAAAAGTGAATCAGAGTCTCACAGAAAAAGATCCAGACAGTGGTGGTAGCCTGCTTACAAAACACAGATGCAAGATTAACCTGCACTGATGTGAGGAGGCCTGTGCTGTATTCAGTTTTTGCAGGAGATAATTCCAATTTGTATGCTGGAGACACATATTTCTTTTAGGTCCAAATCTAATCTAGTTAAATCAGATCTTATCACAGTAGCAATTACAGAAACATTTAATATGACAGAATGAAAGAGGAATGGAAGGAAAGATGGAGGAAACAGGGAGAGAAAGATTTCACTTTCACGGGCATTTATAGATTATTCTAACATGTTTAGAAGTTTCGACTGGAGTCATGTGACTTGGACTCAAGAGACTTGAATTATGAATGTGATAGAGTTTCACGCCAACAACTCATGACTTTACTTGGGCTTGAACCCTCTGACTTGGAATGACTTGAATGACTTGAAATATTAAAATTTGTCATTTGGCAGTGTATCAACTTGTCATCTTCCTGACAACAGATTGAACTTTGAATCAGTGTAACGGCAGCCAATCATGTTACATAAGCAAGAGGGAAAGATGTATTTAGCCATGCAGACCAGCACATTATCACTTGCAGACCAGCATCTCAGGGAAGCAAATTTCTAATTTTTTATCTTTGTGCTGGTTTAAATGAAAAACATCTTCAAAAACAAATTACAGCTCTTGAGTGTCAATGGCTGAAATGAGAAAGTTGGCTGCTGTCCTGTTAATGTGCAAGCTGTTTTCTGTGCTTGTAGCATAGTTAGACGAACAGTGGCAAAACTTCTCTAGTCAAAAGATCTGTCTGCTTTACATTAGCTTCAGTTAAACTTTCATTCATATCATTCGATATTAAATTAATCAACTGAATAGTTCTGAATCAGAACCTTAGAACAAATAGCTCATGAAAAATGGTTTATCCCAACTCAGTAGGCTATAGTTGTTTTTTCAGTGTGTCAGATACATATTTAATCATCATTTCATATCTTCTCCTCTCATTGTCAGGTTTTGAAAGGTTGTGACCAAACTGTGATGTTTCTGTCTTCTCAGCCTGCAAAATTTGTTATTTATTTATTAACTTGATAACTAGACAAATGTTGATAGATGAAGACAAATGGATTCAAAAAGTCACGAGTGCATGGTGTCTTAGAATTCAAAACACAAAGTTTAGTTAGACTTGACTTGTGGGAGATTGACTTTAAACACCTCTGGGTTAAAGTGGCTTGTTAATATTTTATCACCTGATAATATCATGTTGGCCATGGCAGACAGTGTCAGTGTTTAATATCTTGATTAACATAGAGATGCATGTACCTAACACCATGTGTTTGCAGGTGAAATTTCTAAATGTCAAACTGCATTGAGAATAAAACAGATGTACTCACTAATCTCTGATCACACAGTCTGGTCTGAAGACAGGAAGCCTGCTGGTTCGTCTGGGCAAACTGCTTCTCCACAGTGCCATGGTTCTCCTCCTCACCTTCACCATCAACTACCTGGCCAAGGTGCTTCTCTTCTTTCTTCGCTTGCTTCTGTCCTTCCTCTCCCACTCTCTCCTCCCTGTTTCAGTCCTCATTCCTCCTTTCCTTTACCTTGTCGTTCATTTTTCTTCCTGTCGCCTCTTCTCTTATCCTCTTGTGTCTTTTCCTTTCACTATCCCCCTCCTTTCCTCTCTCCAGCTTCTGTCCATCCATATCTCCTCTTATCTCCTCCCCTGTCTGCTGCGCTCTTTCGTTTTCTTTTTATGCCTCCATGCTGGTGACAGCTGAAGCCAGAGGCATTTTGGGTTGTCCGTTCGTCCATACATCTGTCCCATTCTAGTGAATGTGATATCCCGGGAACAACAAGAGGGAATTTCTTTAAATTTGGCACAAACGCTCACTTAGACTCAATGATGAACTGATTAGATTTTGGTAGTCAAAGGTCAAGGTCACTGTGACCTCACAAAACCATGCGGTAGCCTCCACTGCCCTGCAGTTCCTCAAATAGCTAATTGAGGCTGGCTCCAAAAGCGAGTCAGTCCTGGTACAAAAAACGGTTTTAACCGATTTCTCCCTTCATGACAACTGACCGGGGAGTCAACTCACCCATCAGATTTTATGGCTTAAAGTTGTGCTTAATTTAGGGTTTGGCCGCTTTGAGTGAGAGGTGGGTGAGTGCGTGCTTGTCACAAACCGGCGTGGACCGGAGTCTCGGCTCCACACACACACACACACCCCACCTCTTTCTCCATTTTACGATCAGCTGGGAGTTGGGTGGAATCAGGCACTGCCAAGATGGCGATGTTGGAGCAGCTCATTCTGAGCTTCAAAACCACTCTTTAGAAACCTATGGGTGACGTCACCGATGCTACGTCCATCTTTATTTACAGTCTATGCACAAAACACCGTTTTGGCCTCTTGAATGTGATATCTCAGTTCCGGCTTGAGGGAATTTTTTGAGATTGCGCATAAACATTCACTTGGACTCAAAGACGAACTGATTAGAATTTGGTGGTCAAAGATTCACTGTGACCTCACAAAACACATTTTTGGACATAGCTCACAAATTCATACACTAATTCTGACGCAATTTAACACAAATATCTAGTAGGATAAAACAATGAAGTGATGACATTTTATAACCAAATGGTCAATAGTCAACTTCACTGTGACATCTAAATGTTCTGTAAACACACCTCTGGCTATTTTCAACCTATAACTCAGGAAGGAGACACTGTGACCATATTTCCTGCCACTTGGCTGGTTGGTGGAGGCTTACAACCACAAGTGTGTTCTCGTACCTCTCGTCTCTCCCTCCCCTCCACTCCTGCTTCTGCTCCTCCCTTTCTTACTTTCTTCTTACAGCTGCTTCACCCCTCATGTCTTTCCCCTGTTTCACTACACTCTCCCACCCACACCCTCCCCCTGCTGCAGCCCTCCTCTCCTCCTCCTCCTCCTCCTCCTCCCCCTGATGTATCTAAAGTTAGTAGTTTTGATGTGAGTTCACTGTATGATCTCAGCTCGGTTTATTTACTTTTTTATACATCTCAGCACGCGGATCTTTAGCCCTAACAGGATTACCTCGTGTGTGTGTGTGTGTGTGTGTGTGTGTGTGTGTGTTCACAGAAAGCACTTCAGCTCAGATCAGACGAGCACATCTTCAAATTCATCAAGTCAAAGTTTGCCTTGGGGCCAACAAGGTATGAACGCACACTCATACGTACACGCACAAACAAAGATTCATGTGCGTCTGTTCTTGAACACAGTCATACAGCACTTTTATAAACCCATATTTTGGCGTAGGGACATGTTCCCACACAGTGCATACACAAAGTCGGCACACTTTTTCACTTGATCCAGCTTGACTGTATTATTCACTAAGCACCCATGTTGTAGCACCTGCAGTGTTAGTGTGTGTGAATAATAGATGTCGGGGTAATGCCAACAGGCCTCCCATCGATCAGATACTGTGTGTGTGTGTGTGTTGAGCAGCTCAGCCACTGGATAGCTGCCTCAGGGTGGCAGATAACACAGCTCACAACCTAACGCCACACAACTGGCCCTTCAATTATTCAGGAGGCTGTGGAAAATGCAATGCTTACACTACACTCTATCTCTCTTCCTGTTTCTCTCACTCGCTGAGATTTCTTTCTGCTCTCCAGCTGTGTCTTCTTTTTTATTTTTTTTTATCTCTCAAATTTTGTTCTATGTTTTGTGATATCTCATTTCTCAATTCAATCACTTATCAGCACGGCTTTGTATCATGTTTATACTTTATATTATTCACGCCACACTGAGATAATAAACTTGTTTTTGAAAACATTTGTGGACAAACGTTTGTAGAGCACAAACGTTTAGTGAGCAAAGTCATGCGTGCTCAGCGTGCACACAACCTACAGAAACTTCCGCTTCATCAACACATTTCTCTAACCCCCTTCCCACCGCCTCGCATTTGTTTCCCCCTCCTTCAGGGACTTTGATGCCAGTCTGTATCTGTGTGAGGAGGCCTTTGGCTTGCTGCCCCTGGATACACTGGAGCGACTGGCTGGTACCCTCCTGCTGTACCCCTACATCCTCACGCTGCTGCTGCTCATTGGCATGTTGGTAGTGGGCGCACTGCAGAACTTGAGGTAGGTAATGGCTGGATGGGACACGAAAGAGGGAACATGGGAGGAGGGGGAGAAAGTGTCCTCATAAAACTTTGGAAAATCCTCGCTGTCACATGCTTGGAAGATGTATATGGTATTACACCGATAATATTCAAATGAATCAGACAGTTGAAAGTATAATTTCCCCATTGTGTCTTACTCTTCTATCCATTCTGTTGATGTTAATTATTGCATTAATTATTGGCAGTTTGTGATCTCCTCCATCTGCCCTTGTCTGTTTACAACACAACCTGAAAGCTAATGACCAGTCTTGTATGAGGTTTGTGGGTGTATGACCTTTCTTTTATATCACAACCTTCAAGCCAACCTTTATCTTTTTGCAACTCACTTTTTTTACCGCTCAGTTATGTCTTTCACTATCTTATAAGTGGTCAGTCATCTATCCAGGATAATGTGGACAGAGCGAAACAGCCAATCAGGATGATTATTAAGCAATTATTATCAAGATTATTAGACAGCTGTAGGGAACTCCTCGGTTGTCTGCAGGTGTTTTGTGCCTATTTGCAGTTGAAAAGCCTTTTTTTTTGCTTTTGAAGGATTGCAACCTGCAAATTGGTATCATCAGTGTGTTGCTCCCAGACACAGCAGGCAGCTGTTTTCGCTGAAAAAGCTGCCGACCACCTACACTGTCTGCCCAGCACCAAATGAAAGACAGACAAAGATAGTTTGTGAACTTGGTGGAGCATTTAGCAGCTAAAGACCAAGATATTTCCCTCAGGAATTAGTGGAGAGCAAATTAGAGCTAATAGTGAAACGAGTGAATATTGGACTTACGTGAATAGAAACAGGATTCCAAATGAATACTGATGTTGCTCTGTGTCTGCTTGATGTGTAAATAGGCAACTATTTGCTAACAAGTTCATCATATGGATTAAAAAGCTGATGGCATGTCAATGTTGTGTTTACAGCTTGTTTCAAAAATCAGTGAATGCAGATTTCAGATGTTTTAGGATTGAAATAATTATTGTAATACTTCATAACCATTCCACATTAACCTAATTTTACACAGTGATCATTTACTTTTCCAGAAAATCTGTATTGAATCAATGACAGTTCACCCACTTCTGCAGTCTTTATTGTAAACACTACATGCTAGTTGACACATCCATTACTAACAATGTAGAAGGAAGAACATTAGTGTTGCCAGTTAACCTGCATGTCTTTGGACTGTGGGAGGAAGCTGGGGTACCAGGTGGGAAGCCACACATGCACAGGGAGGACATGCAAAGTCCACACAGAAAGACCCCAGGTCGAACCCAGAACCTTCTCTCTTTGATGCATCAGTGCTAACCACTGAACCACCGTGTCACTTGAGGAAGCACAGAAAATAAAACATAAATTCTATTAGTCAGTATGCGAAATTGAAAACATTTAGATTTATTTGTAACTCATTTAGAAACGACTAATTGTTCCATAAAGTGATAGCTCACATTACACCTTGTTTCAGTTACATTTAGTATTTATATTTAGTACTTCAAATTTGACAGTAGCGAAAGTAGTGTGTTTCCTTGGTAGGAGACGCTGATCAAAGGAGCTAGTGAAGTGTAAATGAATGGGGAGTTTCAGTCCTGAGAGGAGGACATCAGAATGGCTATCAGGAGGCAGAAACCCAGTCACAGTGGTTGCTTCATGCTCTGAAAAACATTTTACCAGCTGCCTCTCAAAGCTTCATTTGCCTGTGGGGCAAGGTGAGGGGCCACATTGAACTAAACACATTAGCATATCATCTCGCCCTCTGCCGTTGGAGGGCTGGAATACTAACCTTGTAGAACAAAGGGCTATTTGGCAATTCAGGAAATAATTTAATTCAGTTTACCCCACCTCACATAGAAGGAGACTGGATTTGTATTCAAATGGAAGCTGAAGTTTGTCTGATTTGGTGCGGGAGGCCAAATTGTGGGAGTGACATCATTGCCCTCGGGCCTCTCTCTGTTTGTCTGCGCGCTGACTCCTGCAGACAGAAATGGTTGTGGGCGTGCATCCATTGTGTGTCTGCTTGTGAGCTAAACAGCTAATAAAGTCTGAATAACAGCTACTGAAATCTGAATAATCTGAATAATATCAATTACACCCACCTTACCCCTCTGCTGCTCTTCTCAAGCGTCTGGCTGTAATGTTTTATGTATCGCTGTTGTCTTGTGTTTGGCTGCCTTGATCTTCAGCAGGTCTAAAGGAGGTTCAGCTGAGGAGAGGAAAGGAGCTGGAGAGGGGCGTGCGACATCTTTTCGTCCAGATGTGGCCTATAATGTGTTGCATACACTGTTCTACGGTCTCCTCGCTTTCAGCACTATGAGGTGAGCTCATTTTCGCACACCCAATACTGTAATTGCAGGATCATGTATATGCAGATACCTGGATTCCCACACATTGCCAAGTACTCACATGGGTTTAACTCCCAGGGACTCTTCAGATGGACTTTTCCTCTTGACAGCTTGATTGCATGGGCTCGTGGAGCAGATGCTAAAATCTGAGTGCCTGTTAAATGTTTTTCACCAAGTGTTTGAGTGGTCCACTTTAGCCTTGATCAACCTTCCACACCAAGTGCCATCCTGCGACGCTTTAGGCTCTCAGGTAGTGACTCCACTCACAGCAGGAGCAGAAAGAGTGGACACAGTCGGACAACTGATCATTTACACTCTGAAACACACTGTACGCTTGACACCCTGAAACTTGAACGTGTCAAGGCTCATAGTTATTTGTGCTACGCAAGGCAAAACAAGAAAACAATTGACCCTTTGTTACTGTTGCTACATCGGTCAAAATTGCACATATACAGTTTACAATGATACTGGTGACAGATTTACCATGAAAAGCCCTAGTAACTTCCCCAAAGAATGGGTCTTTGATTTCAGGCTGCAGAAACCTGAAAGTCGTCAGAGAAAAAAGTTGCGCAAATGTGATGCAGCTCAGCTCCCAGCCCCTCCGAGACATCCTGTGTCCACCGTATAGTGTCGACGAAAACACTGACTTTAAATGTGAAACTGCTTTATTCAGTGCTGTAACTGGTTATAATCCCCTGGTCTGTTTGTTTTGGAGAGGAGGACACCTCTGTGGATGCAGCTCCCAGTAAAAACTTCCTGAGAGACCCCCAGCAGCAGAAGTTACATACTGTGCATTTAAGCAGGCATCTCGCTCGTAACCAGGGTCCTGTTGATTTTGTAAACATTACCCCCCTTAGTTGGTTGAAAACACTTCTTCCATTTGACCTTAAATGTTTTCATCTGAATCGTTTTTTCAAATGAAAATCTTATGAAAGAGGATGTAAATATGCACTTGATAGCTACAGACATGTTATCATGCTGAAAGACTGAGGCTAAGTCTTTGCTTAGCTTCCCAGACAAAACGGCAGCATCCTCACTAGATGATGAACCATGTAGAAGACATGGAAACAAAGAATTATTCTTGTATTGCCGTGTAAAGATTGTTAATCTATGTGTCATGAACCGGGTGTTTTTATTCTTTTAACCTGTGACCCCACAATGTAATGAATTAGCTCATAATGTGCTCCTTGGCTCTGGAAGTAAAGCTTGGTTACTACTGTAGGTAGTGAGCTACTTAATTGTAGCAGGTTAGTGTAGAGCAGATAAACATACTGTGAAATTTATTCCTCAAACTTTAGCCCTTGCGTTTTTTTTCTGAAGGACTAGAAAAAAGATGCCACACTGTTTAAATGAGTATCTCTCTGACTACAGCTCCATTCACACTACTTCAGCATTGCAGAGAAATCCAAGCCCTTGGTTACTTCATAACACAATTTATTTATGTATTAATAGATACTGTGTGTAAAGCACCACTATGAGCTAATTTGTAAACCTCCAAAGATGCGTAGGCCACATCCAACGCAAAGTTGGGAAGGCTCTTGACAGAAGAAGAAGGAGTGTGCCTCTGTTGAAAGTGTGACCCACATGTGCTATATTTTAGAGTCAGTGGGAAATGGAAGCACCAGAAGTGAGGTAGTTGTCCATTGAGCCTGAGGCTGTTCTGCTTGTTTTTTGGCACAGTCACTCAGCCAGGCATACTACTTTATGGGTTCAGGGTTTAAATCCAGAGCAGATGACTTTATATCCTGGGTTATGAGAAGCATGTTGTTGGTACACCCTGAGCCTTTAATGTATTACGCATTGTTTATACATTTTTCCCACTCTTTTTCTTTTTGTGCTGATTGTAATTTTTCTGTGTCAGCTTGTAAGATATGCTTCACTGCTGCTGCACAGTTGCTGTTTATTTAAATATAATCAGAAGTAAAAGAAAAAAAAAATGGTATGGCAATATGTTTCAACTGTAAAATATTTCATCTTGCGTAACATTCCTCATCCTCACTTAGCCCCATTAGCCTTCCCTTTCACATTCTCATCCCATTTTTATGTTGTTTCTCTTGCACACATACGCTATGGCCTGTTTCTCTGGTTCACCTAACTGCATCATCCGTGGGCAGGTTCTGTCACTGGTGCCACAGAGCCCTGTCACCGGCACCTGCACCCAGGCTGAACAGAAATATCTTTTCTTGTGCTCGACTTTCACATCCAGCCACCTCTTCCTAATTTCCCAAAATGTTTCGCCTCTCTGCACTGGCAGCTTTTACTGCTGCTGTGACATGCTGGCTCTTGACAAATTTGCTCTTATTGGTCACACCACAACTATTACCACCAAACAATAAGGGCTGACTGGCCTCAGCCTCTACAACAATTGCCTTGATTTTCCACACAGTGCAGTCTCTATTTTTTTGGTCGTAGTCTGTGCTCTCAAGTTTCCTTTCCAGAGTTATTTTTTTGTTAGTCTTAAACCGTTTGTAATGTTTAACGATTTATCTAAATGTTTAAATTTTGTTATTATTTAAATATGCAAACATAGAACATGTACATGTATCAAGGATCACACAGCATATGTAAGCATCACATTGCTTCATCCTATTTGAGATCTATTAGTATAGGCATTTCAGACATAGGCACTCAAATAACCTCATTTCCAAATGTTTAATTTTGTTTCAATATTTTCCAGTTCCACTGTAATGCATTGTAGCAGTTGTGTAAGAACCCCCCCTCAAAATAGCTTTTGTTGACATGCAGTGGTTGAACTTCTCAAATTAATGTAGTGAAGAAGAACATGATATGAGAAAGAAAATTCCTTTCTTCACCCACTTTCTTGTACACTTTTTACACCAAAATTAGTGGGTATAAGCAGGCTTTTTAAACACAGGTAATCCCACTAAAAATTGACTTATTTTACACATCACCACATGTAGTTACAGAGCATATGCACACACAGACGCAGGGGAGAAAGAGTGAGCTACTAGCCACTGTGAAAGCCTGTAAAATTTGTGGCACGTCATCCCCAGGTTGTGACAGAGCCCCTGTGTGAAATGCTTCAATCAGTGATCGTGTGTTCTTGAAACTTATTTCGGGGCTGCAGCTCACTCTTTCATCCCTGAGCACAGTGTAGCCACGGTGTTTCTGGTTTGACAGCACCGTGCCGGGCAGGTGACAGGTCTTTCACAGGTCAATGCTGATTGGAGCTGATAAATACCCACATCTACTGCAGAGTCATTTGACCTGGGAGTGAATCACGGTTGTTCCCTTTTTTCATTGCTGACAAAAGCCAGATGTTAGCGGGTGTTAGTGTGTTTTTTGACCAGTGTAAAAGGGACTTTACCTTTTCATTTATACATATGTGTTATACATATGTGTATATATTTATATATATATATATATATAGCTTACTGCTTTGAGTTTTGGGTTTCACAAATGCAGAACTGCACAGTATGTCCTTTAAAAAAAAAAGCGCTTACTGAGTGGTATACAGTATTACATTTGCACATTGCCTTATTGTTACTTCGGAAGTGTCACATCTAAAACTCCCTGTGGTGTGCAGTTTTTCCCATGTCACACACAAGCACGACTCCCAGGCCTGACTCCAAACTTTCATCTGTAATTGTCGAGTGGTACTCGTTGCGAGCATCATCACTAAATTTCCTGGGCTGGCAAGTTTCAAGCTGCAAACATCATCTGCTGTGCTTGACATCCATGATTCATTATTGTGAAAGTATAATGCCTTTAACTTAAGGCTCTTTCTGAGGAGTTTTAAGAAAATCACAGAGATTACAATTGGAATCGTCACTGCTTTTGACTGTATTAAAAGAAACCTGCTATTATGCAGTCAAAAAGAAAAAGGTAATGTTCTGGTACCTGGTTTATTCATAGAAACACGGAGATGCAGGTTTTCAAAGGTTCACATAAGTGGCTTCATTTGAAGGTAGTTTTGAGTGCAGTATAATCAGTAGCTGGGTTTCTCTGTGCATGTAAATGTTGCGCATTATGTTCATGTGGTAATCGGAGTGCATGTTACATACAGTATATTTAATACATGGAGTATGTACAGTGCATTCCTGTTAGAGTCAGGAATTAAAGAACTGATTGAATTCACACAAAAGAGAAAAATGTGAAAGCTTTTAACACAGCAGTAGCAGCCAGGTGGTGCAGAAAGTGACACATTTGATTTCAGCACTTGCTGATTAAGAGCAAAAGGCCAAAAGTGCAGAAAGCCATTTATTTCTGTCAGACAGCTCCTTTGCATTAAAAAAAGTATTGAGATTTATTTCTGTGAGGCTGCACTTCTTTATGCCCCCCCCCCCTCCCGCTCATGGCTCCGTCTCTGTACCTGTCAACAGTTTTTCAGCTCATTTCATTCTTTGTCTTCTCTCTGCTGCTCACTCCTCTCTGGTTAATCTTTTTCCCGTTAGAACTGTAATGTGATTTGAATCAGAAAAGATCTTGGGTAATAGTGTTGTGTTTTAGACACTAAATTAAGTTTAACCATATTGGATCCATTAAATTATACTAAGCTTAACAAAACTACTAAAGACGTTCTGGTTGTCATGTTTTAATTTCATGTTCTTTACTGGGTTGAGGGAACATCCTTAAAGTATCAAATTTAAAGAGCAACAACAATCGATACTGACTCTCTCTCTCCCACCCTCCACCCAGGATGAAGTATATATGGACTGGCCATATGTGTGCGGTTGCAGCCTATGGCGTGTGTGGGACAGAGCTGTGGAATCCACTTCTCACCACTCTCCGCTGCAACAGTAAAGTCCTGGTAGGAGCTCACAGCTGCACTCCAAACATCTGCTTTGGAACACTCTGTTCACCATACAGAATGTTGGTTTTTAAAACTGATTTATAATGTGAAAGATGTTGCTGGTAGCAATGAGCATACAGAGTTATCAACTGACAACAATCCCCCTCATTTAGCCTCTTTTAGCTCATTGTTTTGGGTGTTCTTGCCCATAAACATGACTCCAAATAAATGTTATAATACATCAGATGTTGTATTTTACGTACATATGTTCAGCATTACCACACTCCTGCACAAGTAAAGAACAGTTTTAACACATATTCAGATATTCACAGTATCACTGGGAAAATGGCAGTTCAGTCATCATCCTGTCACCACAATGTGCAAACACACCTCATAAAAATGTTTTTAGCAAGTAGGAAGACATTTGGGGGATTGGACTGATCTTCTATTCACAGTTTCTGTTTTCATTTTCTCTGACCCAGCAGAGCTTCTGTCAAATGATAATTAGCAGCCAGATCATTAAATGAAAACTAGGGGCGTGATATCATTTGAAATGTTTAAATACAAGCACACAATGTCTGAGTTTCATATCATTACTGTTTTGTATTGCTATAAAACCATGCTTTCATTTAAGTGTATCAGTGTCTGAACAGAAGCAGAACCTTTCCTACAAAAATGCCATTTAAATGGAGTGATTATTTGGATCAGCAAATATTGGATTAAAGAATAAGTAAACAAGACTAAGACTCTTTTAAATTGAAAACTTACATTTTGGTCATTTCTCAAAGTATTGAGGCTGATATCCAGTATTAGTGACAACCAGCATTACGTCCATCACCGGGCTCCAGTGAGCATCAGATTGATCTCTAACTCTGACATCTAACTGTGAGACATTTTGGAAGATGTCTAATTACATTATGCTCTCCTAATGAGCAGTTGGATTTGAATCCACAGCCTCTGCTCTGGCCTGATGATAACGTTACGTGTGAGGCCACTAGGTGTCAGTGTGTTCCCAACATGACAACAGCATGCATCAGATAAGAAATGATACATGGGAGCACCGCTGCTCTGCCTGTCTTTTATCTCTGTGTTATCTCATTCTGAAGCTTGTCTTCATTTTTAGGTATGTCTCTGAATCTCACTTTCTCTGCCTCTGATACGATTATATTCTCTCATTTCATTATGGCTGTTTTCTTTCTCTTGTTTTGCAGTTAAGGCTTGTCAGATATGCAATTCCACTGGCAATGATGTGTTGCCTATATTACAAGGTATGCTGTTTTCTTGCTGGTTTATGTTCATCACTCTATTGTTGGTCTCGTTACAGAGCCGAGTCAATTTGTGCAAAGCGTGTGCGACGATATGAGAAAAAGGGAAAATGTTGAAATGGAAGTTGCAGAAGAAAATGATAACAAGCAAATGGGTCATAACAGGATTCTAAAACGACTGCTTCCCTTTAATTTATTTTGCCATTGGAAGGGTCTAAATGACTGTCGCATCCACTCTTATGTACAGTGCAATAATGAGATGTTATTTAAGTCATATCAGTAGGTGTCCTATTCTGCTTCACAGCCTCATTGAACACTAACATGCAGTTCTCCATCACTCATCTCTGTTCCCTTTTAGTTCTGGCCTAAGCTGATGGAGGAGTTATCAGAACTGAGGGAGTTTTATGATCCAGACACTGTGGAGCTCATGACCTGGATAAGGTACACACATACACACACACAGACCCACACACCCATACTCACGAATCTAGAGCACATATCAAATTGAAGCAAATCTGATTAGCTTGTTTCCGCAGATCAAGTTTCACTTTGCCTGATGCCCTTGATTAGTCTGTGTGAACGTGCATGTGTGTATACATGTGTATCTGCACTTGTTTGTGGGGGAGTCTCGCCGATGAGTGATGAGAGCCGATGGGTCTCCATGAATAAGACATGGGGGGGCTGGAAAGGACCCAGCTGTTGGCAGAGCTCTAACCCACCTCGGGGTCTCTGTGGCTGGGCTTTCAATCAAGAGCATCAGCCTGATGGGATCAGAGATGGAACTGTGATTTGGAATGGCTCCGTACCGCGGCCGCTGTGTGTGTTTTTGTGTTTGCACATCTGTGTGTGTGTCTGTCATTTTCATCAGGTTGGATGTGGTGCGTTGGCTTAGCGGTTCATATTGCATACCATGTAAGAGAGCAACACATCACATCACATGTAGACTGCACTTTCAATGTTTCTTGTTACTTTTCCCTGTTAAATTCCCTCATGGATTATCCATCCATCCATTAGCTATACCGCTTATCGTTTTAGATCTGGTTTTAGCAGCTGGAGCCAATCCCAGCAGACATTGGGTCAGGGGTGGGGTACACCCTGTACAGGTGTATCACAGAGCTGACATACACACACAAACAATCATTCACACTCGCACTCGCATTCACGCCCAGGGGCAATTTTTAGTGTCGCCAATTAACCCAAACTGCATGTCTTTAAACTGTGGGAGGAAGCCGGGTCACCCGGAGAGAACCCGTGCAGGCACGGGGAGAACATACAGGGGAACCCCACCTCACCAGCCGGGGACCGGTGAGGTAACAGTGCTAACCACTTGACAACTGTGCCGCCCCATATGTGAAATATTCATCTCAAAATACAAAATAACTTTACATAAAGTACTTGTCTTATAGAAAGTAGTTCTGTGTAACATCCTTGGAAAGTAAAAAGTTGGATTATTAGTATGGGTATCGAACCTGCTTTGTGCAGTATAGGTGAACATGTAGATTGTGAGTTTTTATGTGTGATTTTAATTTGGAGATTTTCAAAAGCTATATATAAATGTTTTGGTTTGCTATGTTGCTGTTTGCTGTTTTTTTTCAAAGTTAAAAATTGTTACTGTTTCCATGTTTTTCTTAATGTTTGAATAACTGCAAACTCCAAAAAAACCCCACAAAATGCAAAATTAGAGTTTAGATTTATGTCTTTCCCATAGATGGTCACTGTAGTTCACTTCTACTCTGAATAAGTAATAATTCAAAGCTCATTATTTCCACCCCATCATCATCAGCATGATGAAACTGAGTGGACTAGATGCGATTTTTAAGAAATGGCCAATTTTGGTCTAATCCTATTAGACAGATAGGGGGGAGAGAGAGAGAGAGAGAGGGAGAGAGAGATGGATAGCGAGACCGAGAAGGAGAGGTCGGGATTTTGAATGTATTTGTGTGTGACATGGGTTCCCTTCCCTCTGGAGCTAATCCCATTAGGCTCTGAGGATTAGGGGCTGCCTAGAGTTACCTTGGTTGGGGCTGAGAGCAGGGCGGAGCACAAAGCTTCTTGCCGCTGCGCTAATTACATTCCAGATGAAAGTGTGAAGATGAGGAAGGGGTGGTGGTGGTGGTGGTGGGGGGGTTT
>NW_019525450.1:1379650-1407666 GCF_002814215.2 Seriola lalandi dorsalis
GGGGGTTTGTGGGGTGGGGGTGGGGGTTCATGTGATGCTGTATTCTCTAGCTGACTAAGGCTGAGGCTATTTTGTTTTATGTGGAAAGATCACGGAAGATTATCAAACATAACAAGGGGCAGAACAAAGATAGATACATGCATATAGAAAAGAGAGAGTAAGTTTCTGGGCCGGCTTGCATATTTATGTAAAGCTGTCAGGGTCTCATTGTGGTAATTTTAGCTGCAGGGGATGTGCTGTAAGTATGAATCATGTTCAAATGATACAGGTTGAAAATGTTTTGAAAGGGATCTAATGTGGCCTGTTGTTGAAATCTGAGAAAAATACAGATATAAGGGGATTCTATGTGTTGTCACAAGTGTGTAATTTTATAAATGTCTTTAATAAGGAGAAAATGTTTAGGAAAGTCCCTCAAAATTTTCCAAGTCTTATTTCTACAGAGTATCTAACAACAGAATTAAGATTAGGTTTAGCAGAGGATAAAGATGTTTGTTTAAAAGATGGATTTGGAGGTTTAGGATTAGATTAGCGGTAAGAAGGCCCTCACAGGAGCTAATGATACAGGAGCTAATGATACATGTCCTCATGAGTTTAGAAATGTATGTTAAGACGGGTTGATGAGGGGATTATAATAATTCTCTGGGCAATCATTCATGACCCTGGGCTTCACAGGCTTGAAGGTGTAGGTCACTGTGATAACAACAGGTAGAGGTTTGTCCGTATTTTTCACAACCATAATTCACAAGCTCCCACTTGATAACAGCGGCGGCACCTCAGCTCAGCTCTAGGTTGATACTCCAAATGGACAGTCAATAAATCAATAGCCTAGTCATTCCACTGCCTCCAACTCTGAGTTATAGTTGTGAGTGCGCAGCTTTTAAGGTCACTAATATCACTTTTGTCTAACCTCTCTGCTTCTTCCTCAGTCTGTATCTTCACCTTTTTTAACAAATTCTCATTTGCACAGTTGTGTTGCAACAGCAGTGCGGTGTAAGTCAGGCAGGGCTAATAAAAATTAAAGAAGTGATTATTTGCAGTAGCTTCATTGCTCTGCTCTCTGACTTATGAACTCAGTGCTGGGCAGGAGGAGTTCAGTGCAGTGCAAGTGTTACATGGGCTGCACGGGGAGGAGCAGCATAAGGTCAGGAACATGTAATATAAAGCTCTCACAGATAACCACAGTCCACTGTGCACTGCAGTCTGAAGCTGGAGTAGTGAACAAAGCTGATGATTGTTCTTTTGTGTTTACCTTTTCATTGGCACAACGAATTTGATATTTGCAAAATATATAGCAGTCACTTGTTTTCTCTCATCATACATATTTCACCAAATAAAAAGGTCAGTCTTGTGTGGATCTCCATCTCAGTAGCCTGAGCTAATATTATTTTCTTATTTTGAAAGATTCCTTGTTTTTTCCTCTCCTCCACCTGCTCCCACCTCCTGCTCTGGGTTGAGATATACAGTCTGTGGTCGAGAATTATGAAGGCTGCAGTGGAAAGTTATTAATGAGAGCTTTGACAGCAGTTTTACTGCAAATTCAGGAGGCTCATCTAGCTACTCAGCATGGATACCCATTCACAGAAGGAGCAGGCGCTGATGATAAAAGTCAGCATATTTGAGTGAAACACTGATTTTGTTTATCCCACTAGTCCATGGAAATAGGCCATTTCCTTCTAAAAGACCATTATGACCATTCCTGAAATGACTAATATGAGCATTGCTCATCTGCTCTGCCACCTATATGGATAAAGTCTGCTAAACTGGAAACACTTGTAGCTAAACACACCGAGAACTAGTCTTTTCAGCTATAGCATCCTGGCTGAAGCTAACTTTTGTCGTATTACTACAGAGGCTATTGCATGTAATAATATTTATATTGTACAGCACAGAGCTGTAGAATCACTATAAACTCTCGTGACAGTAACTAAAGCGTGTCAGCTGGAAAAATAACACAAAGAACAAAAAGTTACGTGTTGTCAAGGTTGCTAGGTGACAGGAGTGGCACTTTGCGATGCAGCGATAGTGTTGGGCACAACTGCCGATGCGAAGCGAAAATTCTCCGTGGACAAGACATTTAATCTCACTTTGGTTCAGTTTGGCCTTTGTGGCCGAGAACGGCAAGGCCACACCATTCATAGACAACGTCTTCCGAAGGATGCGGCCCCCTAATTGGGACACAGCTCATTTCTGTCGTCATGACGGCTTTGCCAACTCTTCATGCTTTTGAAAGGAGCATCTGCTAGCCAGCTCTTGTCTCACATTCATGCTGCCCAAATAAATCTTAAAATAAAAATGAGGAAGTAAAGAGGAAGCCTCCCAGCCAAACCTGGATGAGAAATATTATGAAGGTTTAAGGGTTGTGCTGCACATAGCACATGCTTTTCTCCACATTTCAGCACCAACATCAGTCTGAAAACATTAGAGTGCAAAAGCTGCAGTTAGTTGGCAGAGGCACGCGCACGGAGCTCCACAAAATCATAAAATCTTTCATGAATGTTGAATTTTGCCTGTCTCTCCTTTTTTTTTTTTTTTTACAGCTTTGCATTTATTATAGATTGAAATGCCCATAAAAATACAACATTTAATGTGTTGAAGGCAGAGTCTGTAACAGGTTAGATTAATGAACCTTACCACTTACTTTATTTTTACAATGTGGGGTGCTGCAGAAACGTCTCTGCTGATGTTCTGAGGGTTGCCCACATCTGTTGTGTGAAGGATTCTTTCCATTGACTTTATTAAATATTTGTAGCCATCGCACAGCAGCAGGAACGATATTAGTGTCTCCAAATTAAGCGAGGCTGTGGGTGATTTTACACAAGTGGCACAGCAGCAGTATCTTCATTAATTATTCACAATAATCATTAATTATCCAGACGCAGTGACAGGATCTGTTAGTATCTAACCGTAACTGAGTTTTTCTACACAACAGAGAGGTAAGATGTTACACAAAGACTCAAAGTCAAATTATTTGGAGTAAAGCACCCATGATGAGTCCTGCAGCTCTATCATAACTGTCAGGACATCTTCATTTTGCTGTGGTTCCAAGCTCTGTTGCTTCTGGAAAGTCAACATTTACAGTATATTTTCTGTCCTGTCAAGTTTATTATTAATATAGGAAGCTCTTAGTTCTGATGCTTCAATACCATCTCACAAAAGATATGGCAGTGGTATCAGTGGTATCATACTGAACACAACTCTCCAATCAAAAATAGATAGAAAATGTCTGTAAAAAATAAAACTCATTCTATTGTAGTACTATAGCAGTTTCCTTATTGCATACAAAGACCAATAATTACACATGGACAGGAATTCCAGCGTTTTTTAAGTTATAAATTCAATGAATAGCTCATTTATTGTCTGACCCTGACAGCATATTTAAGACATTGTTTATTAATATTTGTGTGTTGTATTAATTGTGTTTGGTACTCTCTGACATACGGCATATTTGGTGCTTCTGTGATTTATGTTTGCCCTCAAACCACAGCTAATCTCATCTTGGTCAATTTAAAGGATAATTTCGCCAAAATCACCTAAAAAAAACTCTCTTATTGTCTAACCTCGAGTGGCAACCATCCATGCCCTTGAGGTGATTGAATAGATAATCCATGGAATTAATTTAGTACATTTTAATGGGAAATCTCTGTATTTGGGTTGAGGCAGAAATCTAGTTCTTGAAAGTTTGCAGCCCTGATAACATTACATTCATTTTCAAGTGCATGTCTTCATCAAGGACCAGACTGGAAATACTTTTTTTTTATGCCTTTATTGATAGCACAGTAGAGAGAGAGACATGTAATGGGGAGGCAGAGAGAGGGGGAGTGACATACAGTAAAATGGCCGTACGATGCGGGATTCGAACCGGGGCCGACTGCAGTGAGGACTGTAGCCTCTACACATGGGGCACCTGCTCGACGCCCCGGGACTGGAAATGCTTTTTGAGGGGTTTTTCTCATATGAACTCCAGTCCAGAGACTCAGGTCCAGCCGCTGTCCGAAGTTGATTCAAACACGTAGCGAAACTACTACACTTTGATTTCAAATGTTGTTTTTAAAATTGGGGCACCACCTTCTATTGAATGTAAATATATGAAACAATGAGTCTTATCAGGCGTTTAAGCTGTCAGATGTTACATTTCACAACTTCGCCATTTTATATCATACAAACATGGCTAATTAAAAACAAATTTTTGTAAAAAAACAAAAAAAAAAGTAATATTAGCTGGGTTACTGAATAGTTGGACAACTAATTCTTGTTGATTCCGACGTGCTCATGTTATATCATAAGCAGTACATGACAGCAAGAGAGATAGGGGGAGACTGTGGATGTGTTTATGATTATGACTTGTTGAAAGATGTCTGTTTCTGTTCTCGAGTGTGATATCATTATCTGGTCCTTAGATTTACAGCCGGTATAACACCAAAAGGCTGCAAAGTGCCAGGTTCAGCTGTTACTTATTTTATCATGACAAAACATCAGCCTCTTTTGGGTTGGAGGAAGGTTATTCAACGTCCATTCAGTGTTTATTCTGACACTTTTCCCAAGAGTTGTGAGAAGGTCATTTGGTGAGTACAGGGAGTCTGCAAAACTTTATTCACCTGCTTTATCTTTCATTGGAATGCAAAAATAGGGAGTTCTCCTACACACATGTAGCAAACAACGGGAAATTGTACATGCAAATACTCCATTCGGTTTAGGTGAAGACTGATGCTTGGTTAGAGCATGCAGGTGGCAGAAAATATGCAAAAAAGTATGCTGTGAAAATTGCGGGATCATATTTTAATTACAGTACATAAGTAGCAGAGTCATCAGACCATCACAAGATGGTGAAGACCATCACAGACCATAACAAGATGGTTTCAAGATTTCAGCATTGACAGAAGTTCCTGAATCTTGTCGTCTTTCTAGTTAGACATTTTCATTGGGGTGTAAATGACCTTCTTTCTACACCCTTGGATGTTTTTATTCTTCTGGCTTTGCACCAGTGGCATTATAGAAACATGCCCATCAACACACCCACTCACTCACTGTGAACTCTCCAGACAGTAACCTGCACTATTTACACATGGGCTCAATTGGACATTACACAGGCTTTGTATTAGCGAGCTGGCAGGGTGTGAGGTCTGTGTAATGTCCGGTCTAAATGTCCAATTTGCATTCTCACGTACAGCTCCTCTGGGTAATGTCTAGATAAGTTCAGGGTTGCAGTGCATTTGTGAAATCATTATTGGACTACTGTGTGTTTGTGTGTGTGTGTGTGTGTGTGTGTGTGTGTGTGTGTGTGTGTGTGTGTGTGTTTCTGTGTGTGTGTGTGTTAACATCAGTGGAGTAATCAAGAGAACTGTGTGGAGAGTTTGCCTAGCTGAACTTTTGTTTTAATTGAGTTTCATCATAGAAATCAAGCACTGCAGATCAAACATCACTAAAAACACAAGACAACCTCAGACCTACACAAGAAAAAGAAAAAGTAAACTAATTTATACTTTATAATCACTTTAGAAATAAATAACATTAAATAAAATAAATTAAAATTCTGTTGCATGATATATATGTGCTATATTTCACCTATGTTTACACATCTGTATATGCTCCAGTTCATATGTCATATTTCATAGATATGTTAGATTGCTCATTTGAGGCTCTCCAAGCAAGCCCAGGTAGGCCATCAAATATTAAGATGGGTTAGAAAAGGATCACATATTTCAGACTACTTAAAAGGTTTATTTGTCAAAGTTGGACAAAAAGATTCATTAGGGATCAGACAGATACTATAATCCTTGTACAATAGCAGGGATTTTATCATTTACTGAGCTTCGTCCACTCAAAATGGACATTGGAGGAGGTGAGAAAGTTTGGAGGCCACTAGAGTACTGTAGACCCAGATGAACTATCGGTAAAACTTAGGGCTCAGAGGGAGTGCTGCAGTTGTTTGCAGGAACCTTGGACAGACCATTCCATCGCCAGGTTCACCTCAAAGGGGTCCATTTCAATGTTTCCTGCAGAGATCATAGTGCCATCTGACTGAGTTAAAAGCAGTTTTCCTTTCGCCCCCCTCTCAAATGTGAACCAAGTGATATGCCCTCCTCAAGTCCAGTTTTGTGAACACAGTAGCCTTGTAACAGTTCAAAGGCAGTGGGGATGAGTGGGAGGGGGTACCTGTTCTTAACAGTGATGTTATTCAGTACATGAAAGCGGAGGCATGGTCCTCTGGTCTTATCCTTATTTTCCACAGTACCCAGTACCCAGCCCCAGCTGTGGAGGAGGACAGATGGATTATGCTTGTTTCCAGGGATTCACCAATGTACTACATGGCCTTGGTCTCGTGGGTTGGACACAGAATACAAGCACCCCTTGGGGGGACATTTGCCCCTCACGTGGCTCGGACCTTGTTGAGCACCTCTTTAATATCCAGATATTCAGAGGGAAAATTGCAGAAGTTGGGAAAATCTGAAGACTGAGCTGGTGAAACAGAGTGGCATAACTGACTCTAAACAGACATCGTGGCAGTGAGAACTCCACCCCAAAATGGCCACAGAGGTCTGGTCAACTTGGTGGGTATGATTGCATCACTAGGGTACTCCAGATTAAATGACTGCCCAGAGTCGATGACATGAGTTGTTGAAGAGCCATGCGATGGGTGATGTGGCGAAGGAGATGTCCATCGAGAAATCTCGACAGGATCCAGCAGAGGCTCCAGCTATAGCCCCAGCTTGACCACCAGACCCTTGTCCATTGAATCAGTGTCAGCCCCTGAGGAGAGGAACAACACCACTACACACACCCGGTACGGAAAGATGAGTTTGGCATGTTGAAGAGGATTGGATTGTGAGTGTGAGGGTTTTCAGGGCTTGTCTCACCGGCACCCTCCTAGTTACTGGTGAGCACTGGCTTTTACTGGACAAGTCCCTTGGAAGTGGCCAGACTGACCATGGTCCAAGCAAAGTTTACCTTGGAGCTATCAAGTTGCTCTTCAGGGGTGAGTTTGTTGCAGCCCAGCTGTATGGGGTCAGAGGAGTCCTTCATAGTTTTGGAAGAGCCGGCAGGTGGCAGGGCAGGAAGTGGAGGAACTGTCAAGTAGGAAGAAGACGCAGGGAACGAGTTGGGAATGGTTGGGAACTACTGGACTGCCCTCTTTCTCTCTATGCAGTTCTTGGAGATGGTGGTCGGTATGGATAGTGGGAGAAATTAAATCAAGTTGTGTGGATAATTCTCATGCAGCCAGTTCATCCTTTGCCATGATCCGGAATTTCGTGTAGTCCATTACTTGTGTGTCTTCCTGGAACAGATTCAACAGACCCCTCGAAACCTCTCTCCCAGGCATGTGTGGTGAAACACTTTACTCAGCTCAGACTTGCAGTCCACTGTCTAACAAGGCTAACTGTCACTCATGGCGATGAATGGTATCAGCCTGAGTCACAAGTTCTTTGTGAACGGGAAGTCAGCTCAGTCCATACAGGTCAGATTGTATTGTCACAGCTCGCGGTTAGGTGGACTCAATAGCATGACACAGAGACGCCGGTAAAAGTGCACCTTTATTAAAGCTTGACAGGGAGAAACAGGCAAGGGCAAACAATAAGGTAAGTCAGGGCGAAGGCAATGGTCAGTAACAGGCAGGCAGATTAACCAGGCAAAAGTAGCGCACAAAAGGCAAAATCCAAAAATGGGGAGGTAGTTAAAAACAGGCAGGCAAAACAGGTAAAACAATCAAGAAAGGCTAGAAAGCTACGATGTGGAAAGCGCAATCAACAATGTGCCAGGGAATTAGAAAATGGAAATTGGCCGGTATAAATACTAAGAGCTGATTAGGGAATTGGGAACAGAATAGTAGGAGGATGAGGAAGAGTTATGTGGCTGAAAGGTTAAGGCTGAGGTTACTGCAGGGCAGGAAGGTATTTGAAAAGACAGGAAAGTTAAGGCCGATAGAGAACGAATGAATGAATGACTAGGGTTTTTCCTGCATAGAGAATGCGGCCATTTCCATCAAATTTTGTGCCACCTTCAGCTATCGACAAAATTCTGACAGGTGTCTTCATGGAAAACACTATTTTCTAACAAGCATTACACTCTGTGAATTTCTGTCATTTGTAATTGCAGTTGCGTCATTAAGCTAATGTGGTGGCGCTGTATCTTAATCCCAACAGTGCACCGGGAAAGTTGCTATCTAAACTACCAAAGAGGAAGGAATTTCCTCCAGAGTGTCTTTTTTTTTTTTTTGCCCCTACAGCAAGAACATGTCAGGGACCCCCCTAATATTTCGTGGCTGTTTCGAACAGGTCAATACTGTTTCTTTTGCATCCAGGCATGTCCAACTTCTTAAAAAGGTTTTCTGAATTAACATTACATCCTATCAGTGTTAAATTTTCAGCTTTGCAGATATGGTTTGTAGAATCAGAGATTCAAGAGATGAGAATCATGGGTGTAGGTGGAACAGTGCAGACATCATCTGATTATTTTAAGCAGTTGAGAAGTAATAATTCATGTCAGTGACGAGATGCGGTAAATTTATCAGATCTGCAAGAAGTGTGCAATCACAAGTAGTGGAAGTTTACATGATTTTAACATCACTTTTTATTCATCTTCCCAGAGTTTCTCAAAAACCTCAGAACCAATGGTTTTGACCCGCATTGGCTGAACCAAGGTATCAGGCTCAGACATAACAAGGAGGGCATGACATGTTACCATTTCCAAAAGCATTGTGCCCCGACGATGCTGCTTGCCGCTGGCTTTGTGAGACAGCCATCCACAAACTACAGGCTGGATACCTTAAGACATCATGACCTGACAGCTATTCATAAAGCAACAATGGAAAAGGACAAACGTGTTAGTCTTACACACCAAGTAATGAGGAGGGTTTCTCCTTATTTCTGTCCAGTCTACCTCTTCAATAGGAATGCCAAAATCAGCTTTGTACAACGACCTCGTTTTATCCATGCTTTCAAGAGTGCAACTGATGAGCAGCCTGTAGAAATTTTTTACAGACTGACTTTTTTGGTATCTCTCAATATCTATATTATTATATAATAATATAGATATTTCAGCTATAGCATCTTTGCTATTTTTGGGTCAATATAATTTCATGGAAATTTCTGCCTTTCCTCTGCTGCAGACTTGTTTTCGAGATCTGTCTCATTGTGTCCATCTGTCTAATTAAAACAAATTAGTTTATCCATTCTTAGGAGACATGTGCCACTATTCATCTGGATATCAATCCTTCAGCAAAATTCCATTTTATTCTGCTCTCTCTGTGAAACTTTATCCTCACATTTTTTAAAAATTCTTTACATCCTCTGCTCACTCTTTCTCTTCTTTTGCCGTGCTTTAAATTGTCTAAATTAGCAGCAGCTTAAGGCCTCGACCTTAAGTAGAGAAAGTGTAGAATTGTCTGGGATCTGTGTGTCTTCTAACACAGAGAGAGAGAGAGAGAGAGAGAGAGAGAGAGAGAGAGATCCTTGATTGAACTACACAGCTCTCAATCAGAATGACTTGGCACATCTATAAGAATACTACCAATCACTTTCTCAGTCTCACTATTAGTTGTCATCATCATTACCACTCAGTACCACTTAACTCTGTGTGTGTGTGTTTGTGCACGTGTGTGTGTGTTGTGCACCTGTGTTCGTGTATTTTGGGAGGACCAGTTTGATTTATAGCCCTTACTATGGGGTGAGGACATTTTGACCGGTCCTCACACCTTCAAAGGGCTGTTTGAGGGTTAAGACTTGGTTTTAATGTTAAGGTCAGAATTAGGTTTAGGTTAGGGTTAGGATAAATGTTAGTGTTTGGCATTTAGTTGGGATGGTTAACATTAGGGTAAGGGGAAAAGGAATGCGTTATGTTGATGGGAATCCTCACAAAGTTAGTTAGGAGTGTCAGCCCAGCTCTTTGCAGGTAGAAAAATCATAAACAATAAATGGAAAAATAGTTTTTACTTTGGAAGTAACTAAAATAAAATCAGAAAAGTAGCTACTCAGACATTTCGCTGTCCAGAACCTGCATGCTCAATTGCTCACACCTGGTTTCAGTTACTCTGTACTCGTTGGATAGAGCTTTGCTAGGTTTCAAAACACCACGTACTAATAGACAACAGGCATTGATGTCACATTTTCACCTGAGTACACCCCACCGGAGTGAGTATAGAATATAGAAGCCTGTTCCTACTTTCTTTTAGATATTGTCAGCCTGATAACATCAATTTATGTGCTAATTGTGGATATGTTTTTACAATATTTCAGTTTTAGTACATTTAATTCAGAAACACATGCTTCATTAATTTTTACAAAGCAGCTTAGAAATGATCTGTTCAAATTGCTTCTCTTCTCTTTATTCTCCTGAAGTCTGTAAAACTGAATTCAGAAAGAATTCAGACATGCGTCAGTCAGAGCGCAGTTAAGAAGAAGAGATCTAATTAGACAAAACAAGTAAAAACACCTGTGTGGGTGGACCGTTGCTGTGTCAGGGCTTTAAGTTAAATGTGAATTAGTTCTGTGTCTGTGTCAAAACAGACAACTAACAAAGTTGTGAAGTGTGCATAGAGTAGTTGAAGTTCTTTTGTGTCTGCAGGTGATAAATTAATCTTTTCAATCTAAGGCAAATGCTGGCATTACACTACAAAGAGCTTTTTCAGCTATTATCACAAATCTCCAAGGCAACATCACACATGTATGTAGCTGAGTACCGAGTAAGTAAGAGTGTTTAGTTTTTCTTTAGATTGATAGGTTGAGACATTAATTGAAACATTTTGCTGTCACCAATTATACCCAACTTTAAGCGAAATATTTAAATGGGTGAGTTGAAAACAAAAATCACCATCTGTACAGTTGTCATTAAGGAGGAAATTAGCTATAGAGACATAAACTGTTTTGTACAAGGCTGTAAACAAGTTTTTTTTTTTTTTAACATGTGAGTCTAGGCCGATTGACTTGCTTTTGGAGTCACCCTCAGGTGGCCATTCAAGGAACTGCAGTTTTTGGCGCTTCCTTGTTAGCTTCAGTTTTCAACCCTGGAGGTTGCCGCTTTACTCTGATACTTAAATGCTACATTGTCATTATTAAATGTGCATAAACTGACTTTTTTGGCCACTTGGGGGCAGGACAACAATCTCTAACCAAAACACTGACATATAGTATAAACTTATAGTTGTTATGGCAAATGTTTTAGCAAATTTACACATTCAGCAGACATCGAGCAATATTAGCATTCATTTGGAATTGTGCTCCAAGCAACCAGACAAAGGTAAGTCCAGTGTGCAGTCTGCACAAACTCCTGAGGGAAATGGCTCTTCACCAGCAAAATAGCTAGTTGCTTACTTGGTCTCTCTGCCATTTGGTGGTTGGAAGCAAATAGTATATATTGTGTTTTTATCAGAACTTTTTAGCTGGAAAATAGCTGTCTGCTGTGGCTGGAAATTAGTTTGTGCCTGGTGAAAATGTACCTGAAAGTTAAGTAAAACAGAACAGTTTGCTAAACTCTCCACAGAGTCATAGCAACAATTACATGACAGTAATTTGATCCGTTCTTAATTTAAAAAATACTGATTAGAATTGGTTAATGTTATTCATTACACCTGAGTTCTTCCTGTACAAATGCTAAAGAAATCCAATATGGCTGTCAGTGTTGCACCATATTATAATAGCATTATTAGTATTTGGGATTTGCTGCTCGCTCTCTGGATGTATTTCTTTTCCTTTTAATGTTTCTTCATCTTAATGGTGCTCTCTGAAGTTGAGCAACAGGTACTAATGAACATTTTCAAATAAAAATGTATGAACCTGTAAACAGCTACTGCAATTAAAGTAATTATTAAATTTTTATAATATCGGCGAGGTGAATGCCAGTGCCTTCCGGTATTTACATAAGAGAACATAAACGTGAAATTAAATGTAAATCAACTTGGAGGGGACTGTGGTTCTTTCCCTGGGATGTAGTGGGAGATTAAATTCACATCCGCACACAGAGATGATAGACAGAAATGTAAATGACCTACTTCTACTGCAGGTCAGGATACCAGGAGATCAACCCACACATCGCCCAAGAGTATGTATGAGAACACATATTCATATCCCACTGCAGGATATGCACATGTGCTTTATTTCACACATAAGGTTTGTGGGCTGACCTCTGTGGGTAGAATGATTTATATGTGTCTTGCTTGTGACCTCATCTTTGACTGCACAAACACTGCAGTGCTGTATGTTCAGCTTTTTGGACGAAGAGCAAAATAATAAATTCTGTCCTACATGTTGAGACCACCGCTTAAGTGACTTAAGCTGCACTTTCTCTCATGTCACCACAAGAAAAGTGTGACTACAGTCTCTGCAGAAACGTTTGCCTTAAAATACAAAGCCAGTATTGTTTGTTCTAAACGGTCAGTTTTTTGAAAGTTTGAATGCCTGTGCCACAGTCTTGTTGTAAATATGATTACTAGTTTCTAATTAAAACATTAACCATTAAATTAAACATATTCAATCTGGCACTTAAATATATATTTAGATGTTTATGGATGTCTTGTCTTAGTCACATGGTAATCAAACCCAAAGTTAAAGGTCCCATATTTTACACTTTTCCTGTGATTTATTTTAAGTGTTGATCCATAAGAAGATATATTAAGATAAGATAGAATCAAAAACCATCTCAGTGTAGTTTTACATCTCCTCTCTAAGGCTTCTCTCTGGAGCTCTAGTAACAACAGAGAGGAGGCTCTGAGCCTCTCTTCTGATTTAGTGCTATGCTATTATTGCCATATATTGTCAATGTACAGACTTACATGACCAACTCTGTACTCACAGGAGTTGTGTGATGACATGATGCTTATAAGTGTCTTCCCCTGTTTCTCTTTCATCTATGCTGGGCATAGTTTCTGGTTTCAATATTGTTTTTTCTACATACTGACTTAAATTGTCCAACAGTGCAATGAAAAAAGTACTGTGCAATTGATAAAACTGGCCGAGACATATCTCCCATTATGCATTGCAGAGACAGGGAAAAAGATCATTTTAGATGTGTGCCAGATGAAAGTTTGAAATAGCTGTTTGAATTTGCCATTTGATACTTTATTCTCCTCTATATAGAATTCCCCATATAGTGGGTAGTGATGTCTATTTTTAGCCATGCTAATAGCAGCATTGCTCTATGGATGGCAGTGTCGGTCTGTTGGTTGGTCCACCACTTTACTACAGACTGAAATATCTAACAAACCATTGGACTGAAGGCCATTAAATTTGATACCAGTATCCATAGGGCCCAACTTGGATGATCCTCTGTCCTTTCCTCTAGCATCACCAGGGGGTTAGGGTTAGGTTTTCACTTATCTTGTGAAATATTCCAACATCCACTGGATGGAATGGCACAACATGTTATACAGACATTCACACATTGTGTTCTAATGTTTTTGGTAATCCCCTGATGTTTCCTATAGCACCTAGCAGATTCAAATTTCAGGTCTCCACAGCTGTTGGAGGGAATGCGATGAACTTTGGTATCTTTGGATCTTTGGTACTTTTATATCCCCCACAGAATGGTTACTAATTACTCTGGCGATCCTCTGACTTTTACTGTAGCACTGTCATCAGGTCAGAATTTCAGTTTGTCCAACACAAATACCTAATAACCTAATGACTTTCCTGTCGGCTTCAGTTCTAATTGTGTTTAGAGTTAATGAGCTAATGTCACATTATCACTGTGACCATGTTAGTATGGTTGGTGTTATTAGCTCAAACCACCATGCTGTCAATGTACAATCTCACAGAGCTGCTACGGCTTTAGATGCTTAGTCTTTTTATAATCGTCAAGGTTTACAGTTTAATCACTAAGGCTAAGAGGAGTTAGGTATTATTGCTACTTCCACAGACAGTTGAGTAAAAAAAAACACTGGACTGATTTCCTCAATCAGGTGTTTGATTAAAAAACAATATGTATACAATACCAATATATCCGCCAATATATCCCCCAAAATGATAGTTACAGGATGACTAGCTCTTGACATTTAGATGATATAATTTCCCATCAGGCATGAATCGGTTGCAGTCATCCCCTATATTCTGTCTTTGTTTGATTATACGGTTATCTTTGTGACCCAGCCCTATCTAATATCCCACGTTTTTATGTTGACGATATGAAACCTGAGTGTCAAAGTGTCCAGTGTTCTTAGCAATCTTAGAAATGCTTCAGCTGCTCTGTCCTGTGTGTAGGCATGGTTTTAGATTGAAAATGACCCCCAGGTTAACATTACAGGAATGAAATACGTGTGGGGGTGTGTGATTGTGTACGTGTGTTTTCATAATAGAGGCCAGTTAAGTTCAAGTTTGATTAACAAGCAACACACCGATTTACACACACACACACACACACACACACACACACACACCAAATTGTCGTATATCTTGTTAACATGCCAAAACCTCACTAGGCTTGTTATTGTGCCTACAGATTTTTCTGAACCACATGTACCACAACTGCACATCTTTTACCTTCCCTTGAAGGATTAAATGTGATTAAACATATGTGTAGAAAAACTGTTTTTGTATTTGTTCCTGATGTAGGTAGCCGCTGTCCTTGAAACCAAATCTCTGAAAGAAACCTTTAAATGGCATCAATATGTCCCAATTATTGTGGTAAATGCAGAAAGCAAAAGCATGTGGACTGAATAACAAAGCTAGAAAATAAAGCAAAATTCAATCAAACTTTTTTGATGACTGGGTGCACCTGTGAATATCCCTCAGTTTTTCATCTCCTTCAAACTGCATAACTTCTTTGTACTGTAGAATTATTTCTTTTCTCTTTTTTAACGCTCATTCACAAAGCTGTAAAACTGTAATACTGTAGTTCATCAAAAGCTTTGCTAAGACATACATAATCTATATATTTATAGCAGTGAATAACGTGTGCTCATCTCTCCCTTCTCTGTTTGTCCACAGCACAAAGACCCCTAAGCGGGCTGTGTTTGCAGGGAGCATGCAGCTGCTGGCTGGCATCAAGCTGTGCACAGGCAGAGTTCTCACCAACCACCCCCATTATGAAGATAAAGACCTGCGGGAGAGAACCAGACAGGTAACGTAGGCTGCACTATACTGTCAAACACACATAGGGGTGTGGGAACTACCACAGGGGCTGCGAGATAACAAATTCAATTCAAGACCATTTGATGCTGGTTGTCCATCTAAGTTGAAAATTCACTAAAGCCCTTCCCTGAACAGCTCAACAATTGTTGGGAACTATAACTGTGCACGGCAGGTCTGTCAAGGTCAGGCTTTCTCTACACGCTGAAATATTAGAAAGAGTGATTTTTGCCATTTTTTAATGTTGTTTATTTTTATGCTATAACATAACTTGTAGGTTTTATGCAACATAATTTGATACAGAATAAAAACATCTCAAGAACAGCACAAAACACTGGTGCATGGAAAAATGTGTCGCTTCCGTAAGTATTAAGAACGCTTCTCCTATTATTTTGTAGATTAAATTTTAAACTGATAAAATGGCCATTTTGACCGATCAATCCACACCCTACGCAAATTTATTAAAGATCAAAAACATAAGACTATCATGTAAAAGATTATTCAGACCCTTAATTCAGTAATTTGTTGAAGCCCATTTGCCAGCAACAACAGCTTTTTGGGTAAGTTTCTCGAAACTTTGCACACCTGGATTTGGCCAGTTTATCCCATTCGTCATGGAAGATCTTATCAAGTTCTGTCAGATTTGATGGCAACCGTCTATGAACTGCCAGGTTCCTCCACAGATGTTCTCAAAACAGGAAGACCAGGTTGCAGTTCACAAAAACACAAAAAAAGAAGTTGGTAGAGGTCTGGAACACAGTTTGTGGACTGACGAATGTACGACGACTGCAACCAAAGCTTTTCAGGGTGAAAAGTTAATCACCTGATCTTAATCTGTTGTATTCCACTTGCTGAACACTAGACTAAAGGCAGAGAGACCCCACAACAATAAAGAGCTGAAGGAGGCTGCAGGAAGGCTTAGGAGAGTATCATCAGGAAAGATGCAAAGCGCCTGGTGATATCTGTGGGTCAAAGGATTTTCCACATTATATTATATATGATAATTTTGTTTGATCTCCTATGTATCTGTTCAATTACTTAACTTTGGAAACTATGTATTAAAAAGCTATTTCTCCCACACAGTTCTTTTTAAATTGATGTAAACCTATTCAAATGAAAGCTGCAGGGATTTTAATGTAATATCCTTTTTTTTCCAATTGAATGTGCTGAAGTATGGAGCCTTATGAACAAAAAATGTGTAACTGTCCAAATACTTACAGTCTGGATTATTCAGATCAGGTTATGAAAGGCATGTGGTGATTTTGTCAGGTATAAGTGTATGTCATCAGCATATAGACTTAGTTTTATGTTCTATTAATGTAGTCTGGAATCCAGTGATGTTATGTTTTACAGATTTCTGGTCTAATTTATTGTTGAGATCAATAGCAGGTTTTTGGAATTACACAAAGGCTTCCATGTTCTTAAATAACCTTTTTGAGTAAATTGGTCTTTTTTGGTGTAATGTAGCATTCTTTTTACTCTTAAGGAGACCTTTGAGAAAATGACATTTGGATACATTCTTAGCATTACTTGAAGCAGCACCTTTGGCTTCACTTTTTTCTTTTTCCACTGTCGGAGTTTGTCTTTCAAATAGTGCTGACTGAATATTAACAGACCATAATGCAGAGAGCAAAGAGCTCCTTTTGTGAACACTGGTCTGAAGTTAGTTGTGAAGTTCTGAAGTTGTCCTGGTGTGACTGTGGCCAGCTGTGCTTTCTCTTTTAGGAGGCTGTTAGATTTGGTTCAGGTGATAAGCAGGGCAGATTATAATTGGTCCAGTCTCTTAACCTCCTACTGTAGTGACTCTTCTCATAGCTCTTGTTTCTTTTATCATATTATCTTTCCTCTCATGCAGCTTTAGCCAAGTCTCATAAAATATGAGCTGAAGTTTTAAGGGAAGGATGTCCACTCCTTTTAAAATAGTCAATAAAAGTCTTGTCTTCAGGTGTTATAATTGATATTATTGCAATAACAGTTTATCAAATGACAGTGTGAAGTGTGCCTCTATTGAAGTACACCATCCCCCAATTGTGAAGGAACTGAGAGAGAATCATTCATTTTTGGAGTCCAATTAATCAGTCTTATATCAGAAGCAGTGATTTCTTAATTTCAATCATCGCCGATCTCAAAGGGACGCACAGTGCAACACCTGGGTCAAGTTAAAGATGTTTATTAACTAATCCACTAACACAGAGGAAATGCAATGTCTGATAACCATAATGGTTTAAACTGAAGCAGTTGATCACTATTATCAATTACCTGGTGATATGTGATAGGAGGACCTGGGCGATGGGGGAAGAGAATAAGCTTCTCTTATGTATAGCACACTTATTACTCACAGTTACGGAACTGTTAACTGCTGAAATGAAAGCTAAATGTTTATTTTGACATCAAACCAGTCAAGAGAGAAGTGTAGATGGAGTTGCCTATTTTGCGTTGTGCTGCGCTGTGGAGGCTTGAACCCAAAACAGCTGATGTTGCTGTCAGCAGTCTTTGACAGCAGACTCTGGGTGGATCCTCCTGGAGGTGTCGGCCGTTACCAAGGTGACGGGTTCTGCTGGTATCTCTCAGTTGTTTCAGCTTTAAGAAAAGTCTGCTAGCAGACTTTCTTCCTTGGGCACTCTTGAGATCTTGTTAGGTGATTCTGGGCAGGCATGTAGCCGGTGGGCAGGAGGTTGATGACAGAATAAACCTTTATTGTTACTTGACTTTGTTAGATACCTTTAGAGGGAATTGGCAAAACGACACTAAAAACTTGACAAATGTTCTAAACAAAAATCAAACAAAGGAAACTTGGTCTGAGAGTAGATAACAAGGAGAACAAAGAACAAGTGGATAAAAAGAACAGAGTTTAGAAGTATGGAGTATGAAAGTGAAAGTAACAGACAAAACAAGGCAAGAGCATCATAAGATCCGGCTGTTTTATCCTCGGGCTGTGTTTCCCATTACACCTTTCCCTCTTTTTCTTTGTCTTGATCACAGACGAGAATAATTTTTTATAAACTTTGACTTGTTTTACTTTAGTTTTATACGTGAATGTTGCATATCCTTCTTCCACCATGACCCATTTACTTCCAACAAGTTGATAGCCTATGTGAAAATACATCAATGTCACATGCAACAAAACATGGATAAGAAAGAAACAAAGAAAATTCATAAACTAAACTGAGAAATAACCATTTCTAACACTATTAATAAGCGAATGAGGATACAGTCTCTTAATTATTAATAATAAAATGATACAAAAATAAATACAAAACTGTCTATTCCCTGGAGGACACAAAGTCAGGAGTGAGCCCTAGGTGGCAGTGTGGTTACATGGTAGATGCTAGAAATTTGGATTTTTATTTATGTCATGATGCTAAAATCTGACGGATTTGTGTGACAGAGCTGAAAACTGTTCATTTTCATCATGTGACCACGGTGGAGGAGGAGGAGAGTGTAGTGTGGATTCATTGTTGACTTATTATGACGTTTCTATCTTTGCCCACAAGCGTTTGTCGTCGAGCAATCAATATGCAACTCTCCCCACTGAAGACTGATGTGCGACAGTGCTGGCTGCCAAAGTTGCCGGGACTTCCGCTACTTTCTCTTATTTTCCTCCAGACGCTCTCCTTTCTGCTGCCGTGTATAGTCATGGTGTCAGTGAGTCTCAGGGAAGTTTTCACTGAAGTTGAAACATTTCCAGCTCGAGCAGATGTACCTCGTCTCCGTCTAAATTTGAGGCGCCCAGAGCAAATTTATTTAGTTTGTCCTCGTTCCTGTTTTGCAATTGACTTTGTTGCAACTATGCTGCCTCCAGATATCACTTTGTGCTATAAAATACAGCATTCAACACTTTTTATTGTTTTTTTTGGTTGTAGTTTATGGCCAGTTAAGGTGTTATGTTATTATAATACTCCATATGACATATGGAGAGTATGCCATCAGACATACGTTATTTATATTCCCCAGAACATGTTCATTCTTCAGTTTGGTAAAACGAGCTGATTTATTTATTCATTTGTGTGAAAAATGAACAGTGACACTGAAAACTGAAAAGTCAGACTCTTTGCCATAGCAGTGTTTAAATGTTGTTAAACATTATTTGACCTTTTATTTCTTTTGTTATTGTAGTAATGTGCAGCCTTACGATATTATTGAGACTGGAATCAAACCGAATTTTCTTCCTTTTCCAGAGCCTGCTGTTGCTCTGATCGTAGCCTCTTCCCCACATGGAAAAAAAACCTGTATTGTCGAACTGCAGCTAACGTCACCCATCCATCTCACTCAACTCTGTGCTAATGTCTTACGTGAAAGACCAGGGAATTGTCTGTAGATGGGGCCAGTGACCTGCAGTGATTGTGTGAATGAATATAGGATCAGTAGATGCAGCGAGTATAAGGTGCATCCATTAAGTCAGGTTGAGTAGTAATGTAGGAAAAATGGAGCCTAAAAATGCTGTGTTCCAGTAAAGGAGAGATGAATGGTGGCGCTTGCACTCGAGTGCATCTTGGTAATGTATGTAATATAATGCGGATGCGGGTTTTCACTCTCATTAATGGAGGAAACCACTTTTCAAAACAAGCTGAGTAGATGCGGTGTTTCCATTTTATTCACATTATTTTACCAATTAACTGACATTTTATATGGTGTTGTGTGTACATTGTCTTTGTTTGTGTGGATTCTCTTTGGTCTTTGTGTCTTTTTCTTCCATTTGTTCTTCACATGCCTGTTGTTATAGTTGTCCATAAATGTGCAAGTTGACAGGATCATTAGACACCCAAAACACTGATCACAAAAACTTCTCCAAGCTCAAATATGCTATAAACATACAACTGTTACTGTTATCTGCTTGTGTCTGCTTCTGCTTTCTGTGTGTCTTCTTCACAATGAGCAGGAAGTAATGTGTGGGTCATTTCTTGCGTAGCTGAGCCTATGTTTTGCCTCCCAGCGGGAAGTCAGCCATGCTGAGCCGTTGGCGAGGCCGGAGCTTAGTGTGGAGCTCATTAATGATCCACGACACTGGTGCAGACCTTCTGGGCTCTGAGTGTGTGTGTGTGTGTGTGTGTGTGTGTGTGTGTGTGTGTGTGTTATTGAGGAGCTTAAATCCCAGCTTAATTTGTGTTTCACTACAAAATAATTCATTAGTGGAACAAGAACACAGCTTTTCTTGTCACCTATGTGTTTTATGCTCTTAATTCGCAGACCTAGCAGGCTTACATGCTGTACTGGGAGCAACAGGTTTCAAGTTTTATACTTGTGTGTTAGAGTGTGTGAACTATGGCGCAAGTACACTCTTAGTTATGGGCTGTTGTTGAGTGTGTTTTTTCCAAATAAATGTGTATTTTATATTTGTGGGTTTGAAGGATAAGGTTGTGTTATTCCATATTTTTTTGTTCTGATCAACAAATCCCATGAATTAGTCCATCTCTCAATACTGATATACTACTTACTTTGTCTGTGACTACAGCAAGTCACTGTAGTCTTAACAACCATTAACTGAACAGGATGAAATAGTGAATTTGTTAGGAACTATTTTCATTGGTGGATTAATACACATATGGTGCTCTAGTGGGAATATAGTGTGACTAAAACTATTTAATTATTAATAGTTTGAGGAATCATTTGTTAAATGATTAAATTTAACAATTTAATAAAATTTAATAATCTAATCTAATCTAATAATTTAAATGATTAGCCTCATGCACATAATTTCCAGTTATTGTGCCATGTTTCCAGCTCACTACAGCTGAAAAATGATAATAAACTGAAGCAAAGACAATAGAACTCAAAAACAAAAGGTTTAGATTTTTACCAATGCTAGGTATGGCTGCTAAACATGCTAAACATCCGCATGTTGGCATTGTCATCGTGAGCATTTTAGCATTTAGCTCAGTACAGCCTTACAGCGGTTAACATAACCGTAGACTCGTACTATTGTTGGACAGTATTTACTGCAGCATAAAAAAGAAACAGAAATTCACAAAAGATTTTTAAATGCACAAACAATAAAACAGTGATTGTCAGCCCTCAGATTGTAACACCCAGTAGTAGTAAACTGAGTTTTCGGGCACCAAGGAACCAGTTGAGGTCACTATAGTGAATACATTTTCTACTCAGAATTCAGAAATTCAAATAAAAGGTTGAGTTAATATATAGGGTTAATATATTGCTCTGAATAGTCACAGCCGAGGTGTTGGTGTAGAAACTTGTTGGATTGTCTCTTCAGTAATCCACTCTTCCTTTCAACAAAAACCCATTTAAAGTCGACTGTGCTGAGTTTTATCCCTGATAAACATCTGCAGGAGAAAATTCTGTTCCTCTGTACTTGCAGCTTACATAATTTGTCCATTTAAACCTGCTGTTGTGTGAAATTGGTCAAAAGATGTCTTTCATCTGTTCCACATAAAAGATGAACCACAACAGATTTCAGAAAGCTGAGTTCTGTTCTGGTAATTTTTTAATTTTTTTTCTCCCTCTGATTTTTGTTTCACTTCTAATTGTTTTCAGAGTTTTTCTGGAAGCATATTATAATTGAATCAAACCAACTTCCATCAAAACTCTTAATTCAAAGTAAATGTGCCTGGTAATTGTGTTCCAGGAGAGAAGTTTTCTCCTTCCAACAATATTGGTGTTAAATTATAAAGCCAGATGATCTTTAGGCAAAAAAGCAATCACACAAGTGCACACAAACCTAAATAAATCCACTTGTCTTCTTCTGTGTGTGTGTGTGTGTGTGTGTGTCTGTGTGCGTGTGTGTGTGTGTGTGTGTGTGCGTGCGTGCGTGTGAGCAGGTGTATCAGGTGTACGGCCGTCGCTCCCCGGAGGAAGTCCATGACATCCTGAAGGCTGTCGGGGCCGACTACGTGGTGCTGGAAAATAGCATCTGTTACGAGCGGAGGCACAGGCGAGGCTGCAGACTGCGGGACCTGCTCGATCTGGCCAATGGACATGTGGGTGGCATTTATTTAACATGACTCATTGTAGCTGTGTGTGTTTGTGTTACTATATCGGTGGGGTCGGGAAACTGGGAGGCCACGGGAACTTTGTGGGGATCAAAATGCTGGACCCTACAAGTTTAAAGGGCTGTTTGAGGGTTAGGGTAAGGGGCTAGGACAGAGGTTAGCAAGTAAGTTTGACCTCTGGCCAATTTTTTTTTCTTATCCATTAAATGGCGGGCCAGAAAATAATCAAAGGCTAATCTAAGATATTGATAAAAATGCAACTGAAATGTACTTTTACTGTTCACATATGTGGCGCTGTGGCCCACAGTCACAGATGGGGGTGGTAAAGAGATTATATGATAATCTTTTTGGCTGGAACCACAATCCACGATCTTGCTCATCATCTGCATTCTGGTTCCGCTCTGATTTTATTCTAAAAGTCCTGACTGGAAGTTATGATTCCTGACTTTCCGCTGCTTTGACACTTCTTTCGGATGTTGGTCAGCTCGTCCACCCACAGTCACAAATTATATGTTTGACTGACTGATTTGGTGTTATTTTTTTCACGTCACACATTATATTTCCTCTCCGTCAGAGGTTTGTCAAGCAAGCAATAGAACCTTTTTAACGTCCTTTCAGAAGATTTCAGAATAAAAGCTCACAATAGCTTGAAATGAAGCATTGCAGCAAAAATAGTAACTTTTTCTCGAGCTTTTCTATGATTCTGTGGGTAACTGTTGCTGCTCAGACGGGGAGCTATTTTAGCAACAGAGATCTATTTTTTTAGATTAAAAGAAAATCATATGATCAAAATAATCTGACAGGCCAGATATTAATGCCGCCAGTTGCCGACCACTGGGGTAGGGAATGCATTATGTCAATGATGGATCCCCACAAAAATAGCTGTGTGTGTGTGTGTGTGTGTGTGTGTGTGTGTGTGTGTGTGTGCGCGCGCGCGTGTGCGCGCGCGTGCGTGCGTGCGTGCGTGTGTGTGTGCGCGTGCGCGCACCGTCCTCTCTGCCAGCCTCTGTGACTGGGTGAAAACCTGTCAGCCTCTGCAAAGATCAATAGTCTCACTCCTCACTGTCTCTCACTCTCTTGCTGTCCCTCTCTCTTTCATTCCGCAGCCACCCCCCTCAAACTCCCTCCGTCTCCCCCTTATTTTGATGTCGGATGCCTTGCACTGGCTATTTGGATTACTAGAGGCGAGACAAGCTTCAATCTGGCTGTCTGGCTCAGTGTGGTGTAAGACACATGAAACACTGGGTTGATGTTTGTGTTTGTGACGCCGTAAATGTCACACAGCATACACCACACCTGAAGACAGCTTTATTGAAGGAATGCTGGGTGTAAATCCATTTCTTTTTCTTTCTTTCTTTCTGTCTTTCTTTCTTTCTTTCTTTCTTTCTTTCTTTCTTGAAAGAAACATGGTATTAATATAGAGAATAAAAAGCAACCCCTCAAAGGGATGAAGCCTATAACTAATGGATGGATTTCAAACTCCTTTTTTTTTACACAATATTTTACAAACTCCTGCTCCAGCTGTAATGGATATCAAAGTTCAAACCAAGAAAATATCAGAATTCTCTCCTGCTGCTGCGTCTGTCTTTTCAAACAACAGGTGGTCCAAATTATTGACTTGAATAAATCTAAAAGAATTTGACTTTACTTTGTTTCTGCACATTTTATGTGTTTTACTTTATGGTTATTTGGTTGAGGTAGTAGTTTTATATAGAAATGTAACAACTCAAAACAGCTTCTAATTTCTGAAAATTAAATCAAAGGCCAAGTGTGGTTTTTAAAGCCCCTGAAAATGTCTTAAACTAAGTATAACATAAAATATTCATGATGAAATGAGCAACAATCTTTTGAACTTTGTTTGGAAAACAGCTTTAGGTTTTATTTATTAAGAGCTTAACAGTCAAAAAAATCAGCTACTCTGCTTCATCAGGATGATTGGCATCGTCCTGGAAACATAAGCAAATCACATTTTGATTTAAAGTTTGCTTCACAATGACCGAGCACCCCTCTTCCAAGTGTGTCCATTTGAAAAGAGAGAAGGGAGCAAGATCAAAAACACAACGGACGAAAATCTCTCAACCAAACCTGCTGCAACTTTGGCAGAAAATAATTCCTTTAACACTGATGATCAGCGTCTCATTCAGTTTGTAGTTTTTTGTTTGTTTTCTACAAAACCAAACAGGATTATTTTTTTATAAGGCTGAAAAAACATTTTCTAGTCTTCACTGCTTGTTCCATCAAGGCTCACATACAACAGTCCATCACCCCAGCGTCTCTATGAGTAGCTGAAGTTGTAACAAAGTTGCACTTCTTCTTTACATTCAGTCTGGGGGCAGAATCTATACATTGTGTTCACAGAGGGTGTCAAGTTAAGTATTATTTATATAATATATATATATATATATATAGCAATCAATAATAATAATTTCAAAAACCTCAAAAACCTGATGTATTGATTGATGATCAGAGGTGGACAAAGTACACAACTCCTGGTCAAACATTACTCCAATACATCTGAAGGTAGTTCAGTCAAAGTATTACTTGAGTTAAAGTACTGGAGTACTTTCTTTTAAAATACTTTAAAAGTTCAAAAGTACATTTCTTTATGTCAATGCATTGTAAATAACTAGCCGACTGTAAATAAATAGCTTGTGGATTACAATAAATAATATAATATATGTAATATAATATAATATAATATGATATAAAGATGATAGAAATGTCCATAACTCACAATTGAATCAGCAAAAGCACAATGTAACTGCTACAATCTATCTTTTTATAAGTTTATCTGGAATTAAATTAACATTAACTCGACATGTTTTCTCAAATTTCTTTAGGCAGTGATGTTTGGTCGTGGTAAACACAGCAAACATTTAAAACTAAAGGAATCTTTCTTCATTTCTAAAACTTCAAACATGGACTTAAGCTAAGGCCCTGGGTGCTCTGGCTCAGAATCTCCTGCCTCATGTTTGTCTCGTAGCCATCGTTAGGACGCTGACGGGTTCAAACTCAGCTGTTCAAAAACACAGCAGCACAACATGACTGACAGTGTCGGAGATAGCTGTGATTGTTTTTTCTCCTATGATGAACACAGTGTACGGCCTATTGTATTTTCTAAATAACAGAAAATTAATTCCACGGAAATATAGTGGAGTCAAAAAAACAACACTCAAGTAAAGTAACTTGAAAATATACTCAAGTACAGTATAGTGAATGTTCTTCATTACTGTCTTCATTACTGCCTGATGAATATACATCATTGTTAACCGTCTGCCCTTCTTGTCGCTGTTGATGATGCCGTGCTCATCCTCCTCTCCCTCTGTACCGTCAGATCATGGATGGACCTGGAGAGAACGACCCAGACCTTGTCCCCGCCTCCCACCCTCGATTTTGCGAGGCCATCAAAACGGATGCAGCGGCTTACAGCGCTCTGTTCACCAGAACATTCCACAACAAAACCTTCCACGTGTACCGGGTCAAGAAGAAACGCAAGAAAAGCACCAAGAACTCGTCAGAGCCCAGCGCGACTCTGTAGCCGGAGCAGGGCTGTAAGAAAAAAAAACCCCGTCAGAGGCCAGAGAGAAGAGAGACGGAGGAGAAGAAGAAGATAAAAAGCACTGAATCCTCGCCGTTCCTCTGTCTCCTCTCTGCACCGCGCCCAGCTGTGATCATGCCTGTTATTTTTTTAACACATGGCTCTGTGAACTGTGGTGTCAGAGCAGTGGGCCAGTTCAGGCTCGGGGCAGCGCTGTTTTAGTTAGAGAGGTGTGGAAGCACCTGTAGGAGTACTGCTTTGGGTTGTTCTGTCTCCATCTGTCCACCTGCTCTCCTCAGGGGTCTGAACACCACAAGCAACTACTAATCGTTTAGTTCCATTCGAAATAATCATCGTTTCTGCACAGAGTATCATGAAATGACCAAAACACAGAATTATTGTTGTCTCGTTCATCCAGAGTCGGCTCAGGGTTCAATAACATGTTTCTAGATCCAGCATCAGATCAGAGTCCTTAAAAATCTTTCATCAAACTTTTAAAACGGTAAAATACTCAGTACACTGTGATAGAAAGCTTATCGGCATATGCAGTGTATATTACATGTTTCCTATTGGGATCTTCTTTACAAATTAAAATATGGAGAGAAAATAAAAGATTTGCTGAAAGATTCTGTGGAGTTTAACAAATGTGGGGATTTTGAACGACTTGGAGCTGGATCCAACATGGCTATTGGAGCCCAACCTTAATTCACTATTTTTCTTTTATACACAAAACATTTTTTTGAATGTGCAAGTTGCCAACGCAGTTCTGATGTATTTCAGTTCTTAAGGTTAGACATTTATAGACATTACACATAAAATAAGCTATCCAACTTTGGTAAACGTGCACACTGCCAGTTATTCAATGTTCTTTATATGCACAGTGTTGATTAAAACTGAAGCAATGGGCTTCTTCTTAATACTCCAACATTAGAAAAAGAAAAGAAGACGCCACACATCTAAAAAGCGAAGGTAGCCTCCGCAATCCCCCCCAAAGGTCAGCGTTGTCAAGACGACTTGTTATTGGTAGAAGGCGCAAAGTTTGTGGCACATGGATTTATTTTTATCATTCCTGTGATTGAATCCACCAATTCTGGCGATTCTAATAAAATTCATTAATTACCCAGAATCACCCAAAAGTTTCTGGTGTGTCTGGGACCTTATGATTTGATCCACGGCACTTTTACACCTGGTTGTTTCTGTTTGTTTAAAAATTAAGCATCAAAGTTAAGCTTTTTCAGATCTGTCAACCATATCAGTCTTCTCAAAGTGCCATGAGTCACATAGATCCATCTATGTGGGAGTAAACTCCACCCACCAATGAAGACCAGGAAAAAATAATAAGTTGAACTTTACTTGGGATTGTGTTGATTGTCAAACTACTATTTCTTTTAATGCTTATTCCAAACTAGTATTTTCATATTTGAGTTTCTAATAAAAAAAAGAAAGAAAAAAAAAAGAAAAAGATAAGAAAAAAAGCACATTACTCACAAAAACTTGACTGTGTTGTACTGTCCTGTGTGTGCTTGAGGTGGAGTTTAAAGGACCAGTGTGTAGGATTTAGGGGGATGGTATATAATGTATATTATGTTTGTGTACTCACCTGAAACGAAGAATCATTGTGTTTTCACTAGCTTAGCATGAGCCCTAGGGAGCGGGTCCTATTCCCCTTCCTCTCTAGCACTGCCATGTTTCCACAGTAGCCCAGAACGGACAAACCAAATCTCTGGTTCTAGAGAGGGCCTTGCACGTTTTCACCTGAAGGCCACCGTAGCTTCTCCTCCGCGCTTGGAAAGGGAGGGGTGAGGGGAGGGGAGAGGGGTATTCAGTTGGTTGCAATCTGCAACCTCACCACTAGATACCAATAAATCCAACACACTGGCCCTTTAAGAAGGAGAGAAAGCTGCAGGGCGTGGTCTTACTCAGCTGTAGGATCTGTTGCAATAAGTTTGACCATTAGCTTGTCTCAGCCTGGACTGAGATCAGTTGTCACTTTTTGGCGAGGAACATTTAGCTCTGCAGTGATAGATATTGTCAGTTACCCCCCGAAAAGAAAGACAAAAATAATTTTGTTAGTTTCGGATTCCCCCGCCCGGGTGGAAGCGGGTCCCACCGCTGCCTAAATGTGTTTTTGCTGTAAAACTGAGGTCAAAGCTGGTACCAAGTGATATTTGTGACAGTGTTGTTGTGATTGCTGTCATGTTTTTCTTTCTGTAGTCTCTGTGATTCTCATCAGCAGCAGCCTCAACCTTTTCATTCTCTATTCTCTCTCTCTTTCGCACACACACACACACACACACACACACACACACACACAGCCACAAACACACATGAATAATGTAAGTGGCGAGGAAATTGCAGCAGGCTAACAACAACGCTGATTCCCCGCCGCAATCCAAAATAGTTTGTGAGAGTGAGGGCCAACACTTGCATATCAAACTGAGGCTTTGTGGTTAGAAAAGAAAGTGGGGGAGGGGAGGGGGG
>NW_019525450.1:1407709-1410745 GCF_002814215.2 Seriola lalandi dorsalis
GGGGGGGGGTGGTGGTGGTGGAAGAAGCTCATGTTTAAACAACAGCAGAGGAGAGATGAGAGCGCATCAAAACATGGATTCACAATGATCTGAACCTCTTCCTCGTTTTCCTTTTCTTTTGAACCAAAGGGAGAGCAGAGACGAGGAGAGCAGAGACGAGGAGGGTGATTGAAAGGCTGTGTCGATAATTATTGATTAGCTAGTCAGAGTTGCCTGCTACAATGAGCCGTTAGGTGGGTGTGACACACATATAAACACACTCCCCCTCCCTCATCTGAATCAGCCTATATTTGTACACTTGTTAATAAGGACCTCTTTCTTTGATTATCCCCGCTCTCGCAGATGCATGAACACCCCTGCACGCAGTTGTTGTGGGGCTTTTGACAACATGTTGTTCGTTAACCGCATGGCCTCATTGTAATGCATATCAATCGGATCAGTCCAGAAAAGCACTGCCTAACCCCCCCTCCCGCCCCTTCAGCCTTCACATTGGATGTTTAATTTTGGAGATGTCTGATTGCTTTATTTGAGAATGAAGTGATTCTATTATGTTTGCCTAATAAGAATGTACTAATGTAATTTTTTTTTTCAGCATTGTTAATTTCCATACATATTGGGATTAGTAGTTCATTCGGAGGAGCACTGTCTGCCTATGGTTTTCGCAGTGAAAAGGAGATGGAGAAAGCCATTTACTTGTGTATAGAATTAAACTCAACCCTCCATTTAGCCTCATTTTTAAGAACTAGTAGATGTCGCTGAAACAAATGCAGCTACTTGAATTCAGATTTTTACTTGGGAAATGAATAGTCTCAGAGAAAGAGAGAGAGACAGAGAGAGAGAGGGAGAGTGTGATTTCTTTTAACATGAAGCAGAGGTTTTCAAGGTCTTCACTCTTCTGGTGAGGCTTTCCAGCAGATTGTGGGACCTGGCTGCAGGGATTTGTGAGGTTAGACACTGATGTTAGGTGATAAGGCCCCAGCTCTCAGATGCTTTTCAAACTCTTCCAAAACGTGGGATGGGGTTGAAGTGAGGGCTCTGCGCAAGACCATTCCATTTAAAAAGGCTACAGACAAGTAGTAAAGAGTCTGTGTATTTTGTTACACATATAGTTGAAATCTTTTTTTCAATGCCAGTGTTAGTTATAAGACACATCCATGTTCAATGGCAGTACGATGAATAAACGTATTTTGGCCATGAAGCAGATGGACACAGCAGAGACTGATGCATTTCACATTTGCCAGTTATCATTCAGCTTTCGTGTGTTTTTGGTCATGCTGATGCTGAAGCTTGGGTAAATTAGATTTAATAGTTCATTTCACTGTAAGATGATTTTTATTAATGATGAACTGCAGTTACGCTGCATGTGCCAGTCTGAGAACAAGCATCTATACAGATGCTTCTCAGAGTCAGTGCCATATATATATAAAAAAAAAAAAAAAAAAACTATTCATGAATGTGAAATTTCCACATGGAGTATAAGGGTCTAACTAATGTGTGATGGTGCAACAGTTTGCTGTGCACACATTGGTACTTCAGAGGAGATGGACAGGGAATCTATGCACCTTAAAGGCTGCATAATTGTTAAAGGGCAGCTTGAGCATCATCATCATCATCATCATCATCCTCCTCCTCAGTGTAGGTACTGTTACATGCACAGCTTCAAATCCATCTACTTCTGGGTTTATTTGAAAAAGGAATATTGTATAATGTATGTGAGTGCCTATGGCCATTTCCTCCATTTTGCTCTGCTGTTTCTTTCGCACGTCTCCACTGAACTCATGTTGTACCGCTGGGTTTCCCGCCGCAGGACGTATTTCATATCAGAAATCAAAATGTTTACTCTGAAATTGTTTCCATGCCAAGCAAGCTATTAGTAGAAGTCATGTGTGAGATACCCGAACTGAGGTGAAATCTTTTCCGATGCCAGTGTTAGTTATTAGACACATCCATGTTCAACGGCTGTATGATCAATAAAAGTTTTTTTTTTTTCAACAATGCAATATTTTCTTGTTGATTATTATGTGAGATCAGAAGACTTCATTTTCCATTTCTTTTAATCCATCAGTCTCTTTTTACAGACGCAGTCACGATTCAGCTCAGTCACTGGTGCAAATAAATGAATTTATTGAGAAAAAAGATCAAAGCAAAATACAAAACACTTACATAACTGTCCAGAGCTCATCACCATCATGATGATAGAAAAGATATGTTCAGTTAGATTTTCTTTTTTTTTTTTTTTCTCAGAAGCTGCACATTTTAAACCTATGGTGCTTTTTATTGGCAAAAAAGCAATAATTGTAATTAATCTATCTCTGTATTTACAAATGAGGTAAAAACATTAACTTTGTTCACGACTATGTCTGCACCCAGAACACAACATTGAAGAAGCTGTTTTATGGTACAAATGAACGGTGATGGGAAGTGAGTGGCTGCTCCCTCACAGCTGCAGAGAGAGAGAGAGAGAGAGAAGTGAAGCATGAAGCGTCTTCATCCTCCACCACTCTGCGCGGCGGCTCAGCCGCGGCCTCTCTCTACAGGAGAATAAAAAACATCCCGAGCTAGGAAATCCCCACTGTCTATAAAAAAAAAAAAAGAAAAAAGCCTATCAGGCATCATCCCACAGTGTACTGCACCCTCCCCTGACTGCCAAGTCTCTTATTTTTAAAAGCCACATTGTTGCCTCGGATTTCCACAAAATAGCATGTTTCTGGAAAGCTGCAATCTTGGGAATCGACTCTTCTGTTGACTTTTTTTTTTTGAAAGTACCCGCAATCCTTTGGTTTTTTCCAGCATGACGGCAAGCCATCAGCTCCTATTAGGATTAGTGGCCTGACGTGTTTTCACACATTCCTACCCTCTAAACGCTCTCTGCCGACAGGCTCGGCTCTGCCAACGTGAAGAGGAATAAAAAAGAGAAAAAAAAAAAAAAAGAGCTTGATGGGAGTGCTGCTGCTACTTCCAGCAGAATACAGCGCTTGAAATGCTGGGAGAAGCTAGGTTGGCTTTGCAGGAAGAAAAGGGGGCATAAAGGGGGGT
>NW_019525450.1:1410765-1419496 GCF_002814215.2 Seriola lalandi dorsalis
GGGGGGGGTGGGGGTGGGGGGCTGAGGACACACGACTTGTGTATTTATGCTGTTTGCTGTGCAACAAACCGTTTCTGCAGAAAAACCATTTCTCCCAGCATCTCTCCCCTCTCTACAGCTCCCTACGGAGCTGCTGAGCTCCATGGTGCACTGGTGGCACATTTCACCACAGAGCCAGGCACTTGTTAGGATGGTTCCTCTCTACCTCCTCTCCTCATTTGCCTTCTGATTCAACCCTCTACCCTGTAATCATCTCTCTTATCAAAGGTGAAAGGAACAGGTCCTTTTCAGGCTCGCGCAGCTCTTGTCCTTCGCTGTTTTATTATTGTTCTTTGCCTTTTTGTTCTTTTTTAGACAAATTGTTCTCACAAGCTTCCACAACTGCAGGAAGTCTTTCTTTTTTTTTTTTTTTTTTCGTTTGGAGTTGAGAGGGAAAAAACACTTGCCACTGTGCTGACGATTCACAGCTTGGATAATAACTGCAGCATTATTATTTCCCTGCAATTTTCTATCAGTCTATTTCCCCACAATCACAATTATAACACAGTTTCAGCCAAAGAGTGTGTGGTAATTTAGCAAAGGGACAACAGAGAAATGAATGTTTGAGCTGCGTATGGCACAGGTATCACAGCTCAGAACTATATACGTATAATCATTATAATTCTCCTTCATCCTCTTCCTCCTCCCGCCATTTGTATTTATTGAGTAGTCACCTTGGAAAGCCATTTGACATTGTTTGTATTCTACTGAGCCATCGTCTGTTAAAATAGTCTCTTGCAGCTGCCACATTTGGTATGCCTGAGGAACTGCGTGGAACAGAGCAACAGAGCAAGTATTTCCTCCCTCCCGCAGTCCGCATGTCCACTCCTATTTCTTTGTAACGAAGCTGTTTGAATTTTTTTTTTTTTTCGGTGCACCCTCCCTCGGGTGAGAAGGAACGAGCAGCGGAGGAGCGTGAATGAGAATAGGAAATCAAATAAAGACGAGGGTGCAGTAGTAAGTAGAAAGCTTGATGTCTCACAACCCACGGAGCATTGAAACTTGAAACACCCAACCAATACAGAATTACTCGACCACATTACCAGAAAAAATAAAAAATAAAAAATAAACAAAAAATAAAAACCTCACCCTGCAACCCAATGATGGCTGAAGCACTTTTTTTTTTAACTCATACAAACATTGACGGAAGCTGTGTACAGCCAGGCAGCGAGAACACTATGTGTCCACAATATACTGAAAATCCAAACTGTATTACACGGGCTACTCAGTATGATCCCACTCATCTTCACTGTCTCGTCATGGAGCAGCGCAAGTGTGGGATAGATATGAGTCCTTTGATATTTACAAAGATTTAATTCAGCCACAAGGTCCTAAAAATACATTTCATGTGGTACTGGTTCGCTCAGGTGTAAAAAAAAAAAAAAAAACAACAAAAAAACTAAACCTGGCCAACCATTATATATTTCACATTTTAGGCCTTCAGCTGACACTCATCCAGAGCAGCTCACAATGAATGTTAGAAAATAGAGGAAATTTGGGTTTTTACTGGCTGTGACTGGAACAGATTTTTCTGACAGTGAAGCTAAGCTCCATCATGATGAGTAGCCTGGGTGGAGAGTTACGTTCTAAACCCTTTAACCTGACTGGCAGGTTTGATAACGTCTGCTCCTACAAAAATCCAAGGTAGAGGGAGCACAGAGCGACAGGCTCTTCTCTCAGGGACACGTTCATCTGTCTGTTAGGCCACCGCGTTGATTGATGGGCCTCATCATCCAGTGAATACAACACCTTTCGTGTGAGTTGTCAGCAGATGCAGGGTGTGGAGCGAGTCTCTCTTGTCAGTCAGCCTCTCGCTGTTTTCCCGCCTCGATCACTGCTAAGTGTCTGCTAATTGATTGTTGCGGGCGGGCCGGTTATCGGGGTCCCATCAGTTTGAGTGTCTCGAGCTCAGAGGTCACTGGCCTCGGCTCGCTCGTACAGGGCCCGCAGCTTCTCGAAGCGAGGCCCCCACTCCCCGAGCGTCTCCTCCCTTCTCGCCTCCCCTCCCCCTCCCCCGTCTCCGCCGCTCCCCCCGTCCAGCCCCGCCGAGCTGAAGGAGCTGAGGGACCCGGCGGGCGAGCCCCCTCCCTCGGTGGAGAAGACCTGCAGGGAGTCGAAAGGCCCCGTGTCTGGATGCTGGTCGGCGTCGCGGATGATCTCGCACAGGTAGCGGGCCAGGTCCTGGCTGGAGAAAGACAGGGAGCGGCGTGCCAGCTGGGAGGGCCGCGCCTGGCCCTGGGCCGGGAGTCTGGTTGGGGGGACGTCCCTGCGGAGGCTGGTGGTAGTGGTGGCGGTCGAGGAGGTGGAAGCCACTGAAGGGGGCAGGTTGGTGGAGCTGGCTGTCCGACTGAGAGAGTCCAGCGGCTGGGTGGAGGGCGGGGCGGGGGGCGCCTGGTGAAGCAAGTGATGGTGGTGGTGGGGAGGAGGAGGGTGGTGCAGGGCTCTGGAGCGGCAGTACTGGACCGACTGGGCCGGGCTCGGCTGGAGGGACTTCTGCAGCTCCGCCATGTCATAGGCATTCTGGACACACACACACACACACACACACACACACACACACACACACACACACACACACACACACACACAATGCAAAAGCAGAAGACAAGTGAGAGAAAGACTAAATGTTTTGAGGAGAGAGATGAGGCAGAAAAAAATGAAATGCGGCAGTGAGAGAGCATAAATGAAAAGAGAGCAGAAAAACAATCAGCTCTCCCCATTACGTTTACTGTGAATGTTCCACCTATTTAAGTTTCCAATCTATCTCCATTTACTGTCTCACAGAACTCATCGTAATTTTGAGTATACCGTCTATGTGAGAGTGAGAGTGTGTGTGTGTGTGTGTGTGTGTGAGACCAAGAAGATAAAAAAATAGTGTGGAGTGGAGATGATTCAGACAGGAGATGAAGGGCGTCTCTCTTTCTATCCATCTCTTATACACGGATGCATTGGGGGTTTAGGAGCTGCCATTATTTCCACATATAGTGTATCTAGTCACTCCAGTACTAATGTGATCCCACCACAACTGTAACCACGGCAGCAGAGATGGAGAAAAAAACACAGGGGGATGTAGGAGGAGGAGGAGGAGGAGGAGGAGGAAGAAATGATACGCAGAGGAGGAGGTGTGGGTTGCTTTATAAAACTGATTATGTGATGAGTGGAAAGTGCCGTTTTTATTCCTCAAGAGACCTCAAACAGGACTCTTGAGGATTCACTCCTGCATCTGCTCCGCTATAGGGGATCAGGACTCTGTGTGTGCATGTGGGTATGTGTGTGTAGTTTGTATTCAATGTTGATGAGGTTACTTCTTAAATGTACCAGGTTACAGATGACTGGTTAGCCTGTTATAAATACAATATGGAATGTAACTGTTTTAATTACTTAAACAAAGTAATGTAATTGATTACATTTGATTACTTTTCAGTAGCATTCATTTAGTCTTCTGGTGCCCTGTAGAAATCTCACAACCCCATGACTTGTCCACGTTAATATTTAATGAAAACACCATGCTGAAGTAAGTTAGAGATGCAAAAAGATTTAAAGCAACAGAATGAATATTTTATTCTAAATGTGAAGAGAATATACTCATATGTAACCTCTTTGTAATCACCGACATTTTGATTAGTAACTGTAATTTAACTACATTTATTTTGGTACTTTTATTTTGTAATTTAATGATGTAACCCTCCTAACATGTAATTAGTTACTCTCCAACACTGTGTGTATGTGTTTGACTGCAGGTGATTTAAGTATGGAGGACAAGACCTTGAGGGGTTTCTGGTGTGATAGCAATCTGTGTACGTACGGGTCTTTTTTCAACTCTGTGTGTGTGTGTGTGTGTGTGTGTGTGTGTATATGTGTGTGTTAGCATACATAGTGGCCATGTGTGTTTGTTTCAATAAAAGCCTTGATATTATGCAAGCTCTTAAGAGCTGTTGAGTGCTCGTGGGTTACAGTGGCTTTTGGAAAGAGGAGATAAGGATTTTGTGTGGGCCTAATTAAAACGCTAGGGTGCACGCACACACACACACGCACATGCACACACACACACACACACACACACACTCACAAACGCACACACACGCACACACTCACACATTGTGGAGGATTTCACCCTAAATTGAATTAACTGAATCCTTTCTAAAGCTGCTACCTTGCATCCAGCGCTAAGTATTTCCAAAATAGAAGTGGTCACAATCTTTAAAAATTGTGCAGTTGAAAAAAAAAAAAAAAAAAATCACCTTCATGCAGATGCACAGAGTACAGTACAACAGTTATTTCATAGTGAGTACACATTTAGCAGCATAAACCTGCTAGCAATGTGTTTCTGTTTGTGTGCTTGCATGGAAAAGTGAGTGTAGCCACACGAGAGGTGCTTTTGGAACATCCTTTGTTAGCTTTAAGAAAAGGAGAAAGGTGAGCGGTGTACCTGATCCTCCTCCCCGCCTCCCTCCTCGTCGTAGTTGAGGACGTTCTCTCGGATGTCCTCCCACCCGTCGTGGTGGGCCGAGACATGGTACACGCCCTCCTTCAGCCCTTTGTAGCTCCTCCAGCGAGTGTAGAGGAAAATGCCCAGCAGCAGCACTGCGGTTGAGACAGACAGTGGTGGAGGTTCATCAACACAGGTATTAGCATTACAAATTAAGTGATTAAGATCCATCAGCCAATTAAGGCATGGCCGCAGAGAGAGGGATTCTATTTAATGGAGTAGGCCTTGAGTGCCATTTGCCAAAAAATGTGAGCTGAAATACGATAAGTTGTGGAGTTCATCTGATAATGATGCTTCAGGTGTCAACTAACAATTTTATTTTATTGCTTATATTTGACAAAATATATTTCAAGGATTCCAAGGAGTGTTTCCAACAGAACTTTTTACTCCTGTCATCTGTTACTTTGCATATATCTCCCATCAACAACCTTCTAACTAACCCCCCCCTCTTCTATAATCCTATTCCATTTACTGGTGGAGGAGAAAAGTCAAAGTCACATGTTGACATGGCAAACAACGTTAGCTGCCAGTTCCCAACTCCAGCTGATACAGAGCAACATGAGCATTAATTAGGAGTTGTATTTCTGGCCACCTAAATGTAACATTCACCCTCCTTTTATCTCTGTTTTTAGTTTCCACAAACTCCTGATGGCAAAATCTTTCTCTTTAGCTGCTAAGTGCTCCCAGTGTTCCCTCGCTAGCTTCTAATTTAAGAGCACAGGTGCCTCCTGCGTCTGGAAACGACGCAGACAGGAGAGGTGACAGCGAACCACCACAGTTGAGGGTTGCTTTAATCTTTTTAATATTTTTATTCAATCACAGGTTTATTTAATGCTAACATGGAATGTAAACACACTATACTCACATACATAAGACATAAATGTACTATCACAGTTTCACATATCTAGGCTCTGTTTTAATAAATGATAGTCTTGTGTAATCTCATCAGGATTAGCTATGTTTAAGTAATGTCAATGCAATCTAGTGTCTTCTCCATGGTGTTGATCTGTTATTAGGGGAAACTGGGGAAGGTCGCAGCAAATCTAACTTCTTCAATCAGAAACACGCTAGACTGATGACACTCTTACTGCCCACTTAGCCCCTCCCCCCACCAGGAACATCTGCTGCTGCATTTGCATTTTGGGGATGTGAAAGTATTTTTTTTTCTCCTGACATTCTGTATGAATTACTCAAAAATACTTAGTTTGAATCATTGTTTTGTTGATTTCTAAGTCACATGATTCGCTAGTGTCAAGCAGCACATGATGTTCTGTCGTGGCTGATAGGGTAGTTGCAACAAGTTACAGGAACAAGCTAAGCAGCCAGATCAGAACAGAACACACAACAGTATGTTTCAACTTTTTTAGTTCAAAATAGTAAATATATGCAGTTCATTTTGTCCCATACCACAACAGACGCAACAATAATTGAGAATACAAACAATATATTCTGGGAATTATTTTGTCAGCCTCTCATAGTCTTATAATATTTTTTTGCCTATTATGATCATCAAATCAATAAAATAAATAAATAACAATATTATTGTAAAATAATGCATATTTTCATTTGCATATTGAGACTGGCTCAACTGTCCAGTATCAGATTTTCAATTAAAGACTAATATTCACATGAAGCTATTTAAAATTCAGAATAAAATTATGATTCACATTCCTTTACATCTGCCAATAAATCAGTAGTTAAGGGTATTTATAGTTGTGTGATTCTTGTAGCCACTGCAAATATCACTGATGACAGTGTTTGGATGTAAATTACATCAGAGTCAAAGAATACTAACGATGCCTTGATCAGTGGAAGCACTGACAATTAATGACCTGACGTTTCATTAGAGCTACTTACGCTCCCATTACTAAATGACAGCTTGGAAATGTGAATTATTTAAATTCATCATGGATACTCTGAGATTGCAGCAGGTGTTAACACCAATTTACAATGTATGTGAGAGGAAAAAAGTGGAAGGGATAAGAAAAAGTGACGGATTTCAGTTTCATTTCAGTGGAAAAACGTTGAAGTGATTTAACTTTAGTAAGAATCAGAGAGTAGGCAGCACACACACACACACACACGCACACAGAGAGACACACAGTTCGACCAGTCTGCATGTATTTCCCACTCTAGCGTTGCGGTGACCTTTTCAGATGTCTGAATCCTTGTGTCTTGTCTCATCCCTATCACCTCTTGTCTTAGTCGACACTTCACATTTCACAAACCTTTCCATAACATTAACCTGCTTTAAACCCACACAAACTTTCACCGTTTCACTCCTTCCATTATAATTTTTTTCTCTTCAATTCAGCTTTTTTCCCTCAAATCAGAAGAGTAAATCAAGAGAACCTCTTCCCCCCCGCAGACCTGCAAAAGGAGCAACTTGTAGAATCTGGAGTGCAACGTTGAGATAATATTTAATAATCTACATCCACATGTCATTAATTGAACCTAACTGAATTATTTTCTGAGTCATACACTATCTTCAAAAATCTGTTTTCGCAAAGCCGGTACATATTAGAGCTGCGTTTAATCACATTTGAGAGCAGCAGTAATCACATCACGCAAACGAGTTTAACTGGCAGCACTATAAACCTCGGCTGTTCAAATCCTATTAATATGAGATACGAATTCACCATGAAAAATCTGTGATCTTAAACAATTCAAAGAACTTTTTTCAAACACGCACTGCTCCTCTCTCTCTCTCTCTCTCTCTCTCTCTTTCTCAATCAACCTCTGTTTTTTTTCCTTTGCAATCCATACATCTTTCTCCTGCATCACAACTAAAACCCAGCAGCCAATCTATCATGGAAGCACGCCACCAGACGGCACTCAAACTCCCTGTGAATTCATAACACCCCATTAAACAGCCCACCCTCTGACAATTCTGTAAGAGTAAATCCACTCAGCCAGAAACCAGCTGCACAGTGCGAGAGGGAAAATCAATATTCATTAACTGTCAGCTTGTGCCCCTTACCACAACTACAGTGTCTGACAGATTTATAAGATGAAATTGTTTCAAGAGATTTGCTGTTTCGTTTTTAGAGTGGAATTACTGTTTTTAATGACAGTGAACAAAAGGGAATTAAAAAAAAAAAACTGAAAGACAGACTTTTGTTTTGGCAAAAGACACATGTAGCTCACTGCCTTGACGTTAGAGATGCAGTGAACTGACAAAAACAAGGATACAGGTTCAGTCTCCTGCCCAGACTGCAATGGTCCTCATTGACTATGGGGTCTCCAAAAGACAGAAAAAAACAAAACAGTGTTGAGAATTAGCTGCTCCAGCAGCCTGGAGATTTACTAGGCCAATGAGGATATGAGGCTTGAGGCTCTAAGGCTGGGTCATATTAAATACTAAAAATAAGAGCATTAAGAAACTCTCTGCTGACAGAGTAAGATAATGGCAGGATTTTCTATAATTTAATTCACTGAACATGATCCTTGCACAGAATATATAATGGAGTCATACCACTTTCATCTTTTCATAAACAGTAAAATGTACAATAGCAAAAGGTATGACAAAAGAATAGTGTCTTTAAAGACAAAGGTCACAACTCCAGATGGATGATGCTAAGGAAATTAAAAGTGCCTTTTTTTGACTATGTGCAGTGCTATAGAGCAATGATTTGTTTCTATTCCATGCTTTAATCATACGCACAAGAGGACATACATGTATGTGTTTTATATTATTTTACTTAAAGACAGCTGCTGGTGATAACACCAGCTGAAGATTTTGTGATGTCCCTCACTTGCAAGTCGCTTTGGATAAAAGCATCTGCCAAATGAGTAAATGCAAATGGAAACCGCAAAAAAAAAAAAAAAAAAAAAAAAAAAAAATAGCAATTCTCCAGCAAAATGCAGGAAAGAAGAAGATGACTAGCCAGTAACATCAATGTAAGTGATGCAGGTTTCAACATAGTTAACAGTGAGCTAGCTTGCTTCCCTCGTAATTCAATTTGCTGTAACTGTTTTGGTGAGATTTGGACATCATTCCTATTGGATAAATAGTACTCACCAAGTTCATTGGTTAATTAGTTGGCGAAACACAAGCAGTCAGATGATCATTTTTGAACCAAAATTAACCAAACTCGCATATTTTGAGAAGAAATTGAAGCCAAAATTTGTGTTTGCACCCGCTGGAATCACTGTAATGATGTTTCTCTCTCTTCAGTACCATATAATCAGCTTTATAGAAAT
>NW_019525450.1:1419516-1458546 GCF_002814215.2 Seriola lalandi dorsalis
CTCTCTCTCTCTCTCTCTCTCTCTTTCTCAATCAACCTCTGTTTTTTTTCCTTTGCAATCCATACATCTTTCTCCTGCATCACAACTAAAACCCAGCAGCCAATCTATCATGGAAGCACGCCACCAGACGGCACTCAAACTCCCTGTGAATTCATAACACCCCATTAAACAGCCCACCCTCTGACAATTCTGTAAGAGTAAATCCACTCAGCCAGAAACCAGCTGCACAGTGCGAGAGGGAAAATCAATATTCATTAACTGTCAGCTTGTGCCCCTTACCACAACTACAGTGTCTGACAGATTTATAAGATGAAATTGTTTCAAGAGATTTGCTGTTTCGTTTTTAGAGTGGAATTACTGTTTTTAATGACAGTGAACAAAAGGGAATTAAAAAAAAAAAACTGAAAGACAGACTTTTGTTTTGGCAAAAGACACATGTAGCTCACTGCCTTGACGTTAGAGATGCAGTGAACTGACAAAAACAAGGATACAGGTTCAGTCTCCTGCCCAGACTGCAATGGTCCTCATTGACTATGGGGTCTCCAAAAGACAGAAAAAAACAAAACAGTGTTGAGAATTAGCTGCTCCAGCAGCCTGGAGATTTACTAGGCCAATGAGGATATGAGGCTTGAGGCTCTAAGGCTGGGTCATATTAAATACTAAAAATAAGAGCATTAAGAAACTCTCTGCTGACAGAGTAAGATAATGGCAGGATTTTCTATAATTTAATTCACTGAACATGATCCTTGCACAGAATATATAATGGAGTCATACCACTTTCATCTTTTCATAAACAGTAAAATGTACAATAGCAAAAGGTATGACAAAAGAATAGTGTCTTTAAAGACAAAGGTCACAACTCCAGATGGATGATGCTAAGGAAATTAAAAGTGCCTTTTTTTGACTATGTGCAGTGCTATAGAGCAATGATTTGTTTCTATTCCATGCTTTAATCATACGCACAAGAGGACATACATGTATGTGTTTTATATTATTTTACTTAAAGACAGCTGCTGGTGATAACACCAGCTGAAGATTTTGTGATGTCCCTCACTTGCAAGTCGCTTTGGATAAAAGCATCTGCCAAATGAGTAAATGCAAATGGAAACCGCAAAAAAAAATTTTACAATGTAACTAATGCAGGTTTCAAAATAGTTAACAGTGAGCTAGCTTGCTTCCCTCATAATTCAATTTGCTGTAACTGTTTTGGTGTGATACTCACAGATTTGGATATCATTCTTATTGGATAAATAGTACTCACCAAGTTCATTGGTTAATTAGTTGGCGAAACACAAGCAGTCAGATGATCATTTTTGAACCAAAATTAACCAAACTCGCATATTTGGAGAAGAAATTGAAGCCAAAATTTGTGTTTGCACCCGCTGGAATCACTGTAATGATGTTTCTCTCTCTTCAGTACCATATAATCAGCTTTATAGAAATGATGTAATTCAACTAGTGAGCTGGAAAACAGTTCATGAATTGTAATAAAGTTACAAATTGCGTTAGCTAGCTGGCGACTAGCTACTACCTAACTATCTATACAAAACCTTCTATTAATGTCACCCCTATGTTTTCCTTTTTAAACATTTTTTTATTCCCTCTTTTACCTCATTTAATTGTCAGGTGTTTATTCTTTTTCATACTGTGTACCTTTATTGGCCTGATTTTAATCACAGTGTTGATAATAATAATAATCACAATAATAATACAGTTTTTCTGGTTCAGCGTGACTGGCATTCAGCTGATATTGGATGAATGGTTAGAAATCAAGTTCTGCTTCATCACTTGTGGGGGCGAGAAAATGAACCGAAAGAAATGTGACTAGAGGTGCACAAAGAAATCTGATGTTGAGCTGCTGTGAGGAAAACTGTACTGCACTGCATGGATCAATAACCTCAATATCCTCCTCTATGCATTAGGGCTATTTATATGAGGGGGAAAACACCGCCTATAGCTAGACCAAGGCAATGAAACTGCAAATATGAAAGGTGTGTTGCTGCTTGGTGTATGGTGGTGGAGTTTTTTGTCTTAATGTGTTTACACTTGCTTTCTGTTGCTCCCATCTGCTCAGCGGTGAGTGTGTGCAAGTGGGCATGTGTGAGTGTATGTGTCTGTCTGTGTGTGTGTGTGTGTGTGTGTGTGTGTGTGTGTGTGTGTGTGTGTGTATGAAGAAGTGGCTAGTGTGAGCTCCATGGGGAAGTGAGCAAGGAAGCTGGAGGTCAGGGTATACAAGATGAATCTGCTCTGTTCAAAGGTCTTCTCTAGAGGGCAAACAGAGAAATGGAGAATTTGATCGGTGTTTCTGACAGTGTGTGTGTGTGTATGTGTGTGTGAAGAGTGAGTCTGAAAAGAGAGATTATGTGTTTATTTGTTTACAATGCCTCCAAGGTCCCATGGTCTCTTTGGCCATCACTCCTTTCTTTGTTTAACTTTCTTACTCTCTACTTAACTTGTACTCCTGCCCAGGGACGGAGTGGAAATAAAAAAAATTGGCCTGGGACTTTTGACTCAGACCAAAGCCCATCTGAGGACACTGACAGTTCATGTTACACTGTACACGAATCATGTAATAAGCAGGTTAAATGAATTATGATAGAACAATACATCAAATAGAAACACCTGCACATGAATTATATTTATAAAATTTTGTAATTTTACAATTTTAGTAATTTTATAAAAAACATATGAGAAACACTTTTCATATTAAAGTCCCAAACTACAAGAAAATGAGCTTCAGTCTCAGAAATGACCATATAACTGTATAACTAAAGGTTAGTACAGAGAGAGAGAGAGACTGGACCGTACAGCAGTAATTACAGCAACACACATTTTAGTTGCTTTTTCTTCTGTCACTGGAGGTTTCTGAAATAAAATCTGTAGATCTGAACTGATCATACAGACTGTGAAAACTTTGATTAACGTATTTGAATTTCTCATGAAATCAGAGTAGAACACAAAGTTATACAACTTTATACTGCTAATTAGACTTTTAAAATTCCTGTTGCCATCTGCCAACTACTTATGTTGTAAAACTTGACTGATGTTGCTGGGAGCTGTGCTACTGAATGTAAGACACCAACAAATTAACGGTAAGTGAGTGGGCGGAGTCACGGGACAGAACCGACAACCACATGGAAACCAGAGCGGGCTGATCACCGCAACACAGCCACGTCGATCTCTCTCTAACTTTGCCTTTCTCTCTCTCTCCTCCTCTCTGATGTTTTATTTCTTTCACGTGGAGCCACCAACGCCAATTTGTGTAGCGGCCCATCAGTGAAAGTCCCGGTTCTCCCAACGGCCACTCCGGCATGGCCTCTGCCTTATGCTTACCCTCCCTCCTCCTCTAATTACTCCTTCTACTCCTCCTCAGCCAGGCCTTTAGCAACAACCTTGACGACGGGTCAAACCCCTAAGCTACTTCTGGATTTCTAGCCGATGCCTTGGGCTATTTGTACAACACTAGATATTATATATACTCACTCAAAATCTCACCCAAATCAATTCACTTCAAACTGTCATAGCTTCAGTCATAAAAAGCACAGGCAGTGTTTGAAATGAACTGATTCTGAGCGAATATGTCCCTATTCCCAAAGACGTCTGTGAGCATTGTTAACGACTAAAGGGAAAATGTCTTAGAATAAAAAGACAGATGTCAATTGAATATCCTGCAGAGGCCTCAAAAAAAAAAAAAAAAACCCCAAAAACTCCCAAGACCAAATGCACAGTGAGGCGGCATGCTGCTACTTGATGAGTAGGGAAATCCATTGCACCTTGAGCAGTTCAAATGGCGCTGAATGAGTGTGTGTAATGGGATTTCCACTCAGACAATCAATATCCGAGCTACCCTGCAATGAGATCAGTGTCTATGAGTACATCATCACAAGTCAATAATATAGTATGGATTTTAGCCTCATCAAACTATAATTCTGTTTACTGCAGGCATCTGTCTCTATGTGCTCGATCTATCACTACTGTTCTTCTCACTGCAGCATTTCACCGGTACAGGGTTTTTTTTTTTCCAAGACTAATACCAATACACTGCTGCTAATCTTCTGTAAACCTTTATACATGCAATGAGGGTTTCACTAGTTCCGAGCTTCAAGTGACTGTGTCTACAGGGAAATGATAACAATTCACTGATTACTCGCAGGTGCTGCGGCTTTCCAACTGTTTAGAGACACGCAAACCACACACAACACACACACCCCTCCACCAGGAACACAAACTCTTCCTGTGCTGACTATTTTCATGCCAAGAAACTGCAAGTAAATGTGTCTCCAATAGCAGTAAAGTTCTCCATGGAAACTTAAAATACTTGATCCAATGCCAATATGTGTCCAATGTATCAGTTTGGTCGACATCTATTCACTAACTTTCTCTCTATTCATTTTCTCAACGTAACTGAGCTGAGCTATGATGCATTTGTAATGTCCAAATCAAATCAAATCAAAGCAAAACTGTCTCCATCAGTCTTGTTATCTATCTATTGCTGTCCTGTCTTTAATACACAGCTCCTCGTCTGGTAAAAAATAGTGCCAACGGTCGCAGACTTCAATGCACTTACAAAGATGCAGCCATGAATAGACCCTCATTCCCACACGCATTCCATACCCAGGGACATTTAACAATACCACGCAAATAGGTAGGGATATATACTTTTTTGTTTACTTCACATGGTGCTTTTAATTCTGTGAGTGTGTTTTCCCTTTACACCTCACATCAGCATGCGTCTTGGATCACTGAACTTTGAGTCTAGGTGTAAATTCACATCCCGGCGCATGTGGAATTTCAGATCATCCAAAGCAGCTATGGAGCTTTGTGTTCAGAGACGCATTTGGCCACATTACTGTTACAATATGAATGCAATGGGTGTACAATCCGTATACAACCACTGCACAGAGGAGCTGTCAATGGAAGGTTTTGGAGGGATGAAAGTTTTAAGAATGTACTGTAAGAAGTACAAAGGGATGACATGATGTGCAGTGTGACGTTAACTCTCTGTCTGTTCATATAGCTGCTGTAATCAACGTGTTTTTATTAGCGATGCACGGAATCATAAAATGTGATATTGGTCATTTTACAGACATTGCAGTTTAGTTTTAGCATCTTCCAGCTCATGGTTTTGGTTTTTACAGCCCCTAGCTTCACTGTTTGGTCCAATCTCACTGCTCGCATCGGCATCGTGTCCAGCGGCAGCAAGGATCTCTTTTCAGAATAAAACTCTGATAATCCCACTGTACTGTATGCTACCTGCCAAACAACAACAATAATAAGAACATTTAGCAGCTCAAGAGCCAGTTTTCTCCAAAATCAGAGCTTTAATACTGGACTTCAATTCACCAGGTCGCTAGAAACTGATGAATCAAATGATTGATAATGTTACCATTAATGTTGCATCTGCAGCATAAATAGCCAACTGATGGCTACCATGATCGCAATATAATCTTTAGAAAATGTTAATATGTTAATATTGCCTTTTAAGAGATGCATTTTGAAGTGTAAATGTTTTGGAGGTAAATCAAACTTAATCTAGATCATAGTTACACATTGTCTGATCTATTTTACATCCAAGTGGGTTTGGAGTCTTTTTTTTTTTCAACAGTATCAGGTTAGAGGAAGATATAAACTGTTAAAGATACAACGTAAGAATTATAGTTCTATATAAAACAAAGGCAGTGAAGACACTTCCATGCGCTGATCACCTCTTTAATGTGGTGTTGGATTGATGCATGAAGTTGTCATAACTAGGTACCTCCATTATAAGAATCCTTGTTAAGATCTTAAGAGTTGCTTTTGTAATATATGGGTACCAGCAGCCAATCATACTGTAGGCTAGCGAACAGGTCAGGTTCAAACTCTATTCATGGCAATGATTAACCTCTAACGAGATAAAGGCGACAGACATTTGTTAACAAGATAATGTGCCCTGTCATGAAGCAATAATGATCCGTCAATGTTTAAAGAAATTCATATGAAATTACATTAATTAATTGGCAATCGGAAGCCTTTGATAAATAATTCCACGTGAATGTTGGGATGAAGCGCAGTTGAGGACGGAGCAGAGGTTCTATTCAGCACAAAGCCTAACAATAATAATAATATTAATAATGATAATAATAAGCCCTGAAATCATCCAAGATACCACCAGCAATCACCTTTTCTATCCTCTCCAATACATTCTCTATACTGCTTTCAATAAATTCTTCATCACAGATATATTTTGAAAGATGAGGACAGACATAAAAAAAAAAAATCCTGCTACTTTATTACCCTGGTCATAGGGGATTAGGGTTAAGGTGATTCTCAGATGCCAGATGGACACAGAGACCTGAACTAAAACATAACTTTTGAATTTCTCAATATTGACGGAGAGGGACTTGTCCAATTTCAAAACATAACCTCTCAAAGCCAGGCAAACACCCATTGAACCAGTATGAGGTGCTGGTGCTGTCCCGATAGGCAGCAATCGTAATGTAGCCTTTGGGGAAAAGGGGATATGCTTTCTCACTATGGAAGGATTGAATTAGGTTGTAGTTTGACATTAAAATATGGTGGGGGGACGTCCAGATGGAGATAGATTTGGTGGATGGGTGGACAAATTTTCCTTCAATTGCAGCAGCATGTCTAGATGTAAAGTTAATTAATGGGAGTGATGTGTACTTGTTTAGTGTAACTTGGTCTACAATAACTTTGTTCAGATTGTTTGAGTTGAGCTTAAAGGATTAAACTTTGTTAGAGAACTGGATACAGTTCCAGGATGACACCCTTATTAATCCAATTAAAGTTGCTCATCTACTGTGTACACTGAAAAAGTGCTGCAGCTTCTATGCTTTTGGGCCTGTGGACATTTTCCCTGGCTGTGATATGGCTTTCTAATTTTCTCTGGACCTGATGGATTGACGTCCAGTGGAAATCACTGCATTCTGTCACGATTCTACTGTAAAAAAAAAAAAAAACAGTGTCAGTGTTTCTTACATGAATGTCCAATAGTTTATTAATAATAAAAGAATGAAAAAGTCTGTGCAGAAATAACATAAATGCTGTTTTCCATTCAACTGACTGGAGGGATGTGTCGCAGTAGCATGTTCCTCCAGTAGAGGAGGCTGCAGTTTCAGAACCACAGTTTTGGGATGTTGGACCCTTGTATCTGTTGGACCCTAGTTTTCCGTGACACAACCACTGACTAAGTCATTATGCAGAAAGTCATATTTGGGTGGTGTCGTTGCCTGATCTGTACTGGACACCCAATTTGTTCTGTTTGTTGTGGTGCTGTCGCAAAAAAACTATAGCCCTGGAAATGCAGCCTCCTCTACTGCAGCAACATTGTAGCGTGTCGGTATCTGTGTTTGATTGACAGCAGCTGGCAGGCTGAGCCCTGCCAGGGGAATACAAGACAAACGAAACAAACTGGAGCTTACAAGTCATGGACAGGCGGTGTGTTGTTAGCAGTGGTGTTGAAGAGTAAGCACCACACAAGCATCTGAATGGACACAAGTGACATTTGTAGGTAATTTAATATGTTGTTTAATGCACTGCAGCTGATTAACTTACTAGCTAAGCCCACTAATGTTAGCAGTGTACTTTCTCCTAGTGAATGGTTGTTAGGAGGCTCATTCAACATTAGCTTGTTCAGCTAAGGTGCAGGATGAGAAGCGTGTTCATGTTAGGAAGTTGGCTAAGAAGGAAACTAGCGAGGCTAGCAAGAAAGGGTTGCTGTTCAAAGTCTGTGGCTCTCATGCAGTGTAGCAGGCTGCTGTCTGGCTCTTAGTCACTGTGACTGTCTGCCTGTGATAGCATGCTGAAATTACTGGTTTGTGATTGACTGTGTAGAAATAAGTTCTTCATCTAATGTACGTAGATGGATACCCTACGTATTCATAACCCAGACTGATTATCAAACCCCTGACCACAGGCCGTTGCAAAAATGAAATAACTTAAGAAATAAACTTGGAGATCCATCCCCTCTTATTGCTGTTTTCGGTGTTACACCACAGGGTGTGCATCTGAACAATAACAAGTGCATCATGCTGGTCTTCTGCACTTTGTTGGCCAGGCAGCTCATATTGTTGAGATGGAAAGACCCTCTCCCTCCTGTGTATTCTCATTGGACCACAGAGGTTATGCAGTATCTCAAGCTGGAGAAGGTGAGATACTCTCTTCAAGTGTCTGCTCTGAAATTATTTGTAGTTTGGCTGCCATTCTTGACATTTGTTGAAAGAAATGGAAGCAGAGAGTGTAATCCTGTAAAACTTACATTGCTGCCACTTGGTAGGCATCTGGAATGACTAACTTTAACCTTTTAAAGATTATTATTATTTTTTTTTTAGTATGTCAATATTTATATCCATGTCTGGTGTTGAATTGTTCAGAAAATCAGCATCAGTCTCATCTCTCTTTTTCTTGCGTTTTCAAATGCATGTCAGCTCCAACATTTGTTTATATGAAGCTGACCGACACTGAATGAGGAGGCAATAAAGCAGAGGGTCAGATCCTGAATCCTCCTAAAAGCCTCACACTGTTATAAGTGTGAATGCACACACGAACTACCTCACCTTCCCTCGGCAGCGGGTAAGCAGACCTCCCTATCAGACTAATTGTTTTTGACTTACATTGCTTTGGTGGATCATAATGTGCTCGCGTCGTCCTCAGCAGTACATCCAGCTCCACATGACTTAAGTAGGTATTAATGTATTTTCAGCTGGAGAGATTTGGGTATTCTGCAGAATATGAAGTAGGATATGCTGGAAGACTCAATAAGGGGCTGTCTACTCTATGTTTAGTCAAGATTAAAATGGGTTTGGCCCCTAAGCTTGCTGCGGTGCTGACAGACCACTGCTGTTTGGAGCAGAAGATTGACTTTCCTCTTATCATTTAAGTGAAATTGACTGTGTTTTGCTTTTGGGCATTGTAAGCTGATTGTTTACATTTTTTTGTGTTTGTCTTGAGGCCACAGTTTTAGCCAGATCTTTCACAAAAAAAAAGATTGTGCATTAAAATGGGTGCAACCTCAACAACTATTGTAAAACTGTCTGTTTGCACTTGATCAGGCAAACTACCACTGTTGCTATGGTGTACAAATGTTGTCAGTTAACTGGTGATACACAGGGGAGCAGTGTGTTTTGTGGAACGATGCGAGTCCAGAATATTACATGGCAGAAGACTGCTAAACCTGCTGCAGGAAAATCTAAATGAACAACGGATTCTAGGAGGTCGCACGATCTTATGTCGTGGACGATCTTACTTTGGCATATGATGTGTTTTTCAGATCGAACTGATCGTGTCATTAAAAGGTGCCATATTTAGGTATTAAATTTTGAAAGTTCAATCGCTGCTAACCAGCCCATTGTCAACTGTTAAACAGCTGGCCTGCTAACTGCAGCTGGCGATCGCAGTCCTTGTTCTGCGACGATGCAGTTACAGTCCCTCCGAGAGACCTGTCTGCTGGAAGGGAAACACAAAGATGAACAAGCCGGGGCAGCGACTGAGCTTCAAGTCAAAACACCCACATGTAGCACCTCATAAATAAATAACTGTACTCCATATGAACCAAGCAAAAAGTGAGACTGGTTGTGACAACAGAAGACAGCATTGTGGGAGAGGAATAGCGGCGAGCAGACAAACATCTGAAAGAAGCTGAGGAAAGATACGAATCACAACTTCCAGTCAGGACTTTCACAATAAAATCAGAGCAGGAACAGGATGCTGAAAAAAAAGAAAAAAATATGTTTTTTTTTTCTCCTTCCCAATTATTCTGAATAAGTCAAAATATTACAACAATAACAAAGCTGTCAGTTGCTTTGTCACAGTAGTAGTGTATGCCATCACGCTATGCTAAGCTATCCTATGCTATGCTATGTTATGTTATGTTATGTTATGTTATGTTATGTTATGTTATGTTATGTAGTGTACATACGTGGCCTGGCATCACGTCACGAGCCATTAAGGAAGTTCATTATAAGGACATGCAGAGTTACGGATCCACAATTGACACTTTGTGACTTTTCCCACCATCAAACTATCGGATTGATAGGAAACAGAGACAAAGGATCCCTCTTCCACAAACAGACCATGCTTTTAGCGTGTCACAGGGATACACAACCAGACCAAGTGTCAAAGAGTCAGCTCCAGAGGATTAAACAATGGACACCAGGCAAACTGTAAAAAATAGGCCAGGGGGGATAAAACAGTCAAGATCAATTCACACTTTGCTCAAAGCCTAGCTCAACAGCTCTGTAGGTCTGTAGCTCGGCTCTTAGCTCTAAGCTGCTAGCCATAAACTCATGACTCTTAGCAATTTTTTCACTTTATCGTTTGTCCGCCTGCAGAGAAGCCGAGCAGAAATCAAGAGTGACCGAGACAGAAAGTCTCCTGGCAAACTCCACCAGAGCTGAACCGCTGAAACACCGGCAGTCCTGTTGTATTCTTTTGACGTAGAGACTGGAGATCCATTGAATCAAGAAGTCATGGCTTCCGATATGAGATTGATAAATTTATCAATGAAGTAACTCATTGTTGTCCTCCTAGAGGACTGGTGCCCTATTTCAACGAGAGCAAATTCTAAATTATGGTGTCAATGCTACAGTTATATGTTGTATCATCTTGTCTTTGTCTTGCCTCACCAAAAAAAAAAAAAAACAAACAAACAAACAAACAAAAGAAACAGGGTGCAGATCATGATTCAGATTATGGATTGTGCTTCTACCCAGAAAGATTGTCATATTTTTGCCAGATCACCCAACCCTAATGGGTTCATTGCATCACTATGCATGGAATGGTATTCCCCCCTTTTAGGTGAAAGAGGCAGAGACATATAAAGCCTCTGGGTCCTGAAAGCTGAAGAGGTGAAGAAGCTGCAGACATATTATGACAGATTTGAACAGCATCTCATGCCAAAAATGAATACCATCTTTGCAAAAAAAAGTTTAATGAAAAGGAATTTTTTTTTGAATTTTGTGATAGAGCAGGAGTTTCTACAGTGCAGCCATCTGAGGTGAGAAAAAAACTATTAAGACAGGACTCTGGCTTGACAATTCAGAATGCTACAGACATTGCTTGTTCACATGAAACCGCATGGGGCCAGTTAGAGACAATGGTGGATCCAAGGTTCATTTCACAAACAAGTCCAAGCTCTGTGGGCGATGTGCACAGCAGCAAACTGACAAAGATATCTGCTAAAGTTCAAAGATTTTTAAAATGTAATAAACTGAATTACTTTTCCAAAGCAAGGCCTCTCAGAACAGCCACGAGAGCCACATTCAGTGAATAGGATAGAGCCAGAGAGCTCATGTGAAACAGAGGAACTGTTCATAGGGGAAACAAATTAACAGGCATCTGGAGATGTTGAGTTAGGCTCACAGTCCCACACAATCATATTTAATCTAGCTACTGGAGCTACAGCTAATGTCATCCCTGTATGTTGCACTGAGATCACCCACATGTGCACTTCCAGGGTCACGGTTGAGAGAAACTGGACATTACAGGCACATGCTAACTCAAAGACATTACAAAAGACATTTGTGCTCGACATTGTGAAAACAGCGGTGAGATTAATGCTGCGAGACCGCCTGAACCAGGAACCTGATGCCATGGAGAGAGATGGCATCATCATCATCAAAGAGCTCTCTGTGTAGGTGAATGCACTCATAGTTGCTGAAAGGCCCCACACAGGAAGGCTACAGGTGTCCTTGACCCGCTGTATCTCAGCAAAGCAATAAAAAAGGCCACCTTGCACACTTCCCACGGTGGCTGGAGCATACTATTTCAGCATCACGGATGCATGTCTGGGCCACCGGGCCGTCAAGCTGACACAAGTCATCCCTGCTCACCATCTTTAACAGAATCTTTGGCAGATGCTGCTTCCCCTGCCATCCCCTCAGGATAAGATCAGCCCAGGACATATTCCAAAGGAGAACTGATGAGACTAATGAAAAGCACTTTGTGTAGTAGCCACAGTAGACGATGTACTTGTGTAAGGCAGAAACAAGAGGAGCACAACGTACGTTGTGAACAGTACAGTAGAGCAGTTTCCTAAAATATCCACACAAATAGAATCACAAGGTACAAGCTGTAAATTAGAGGCACAGATATAGTTACAGATACAAATCAGTCTGCACTATGCATCGCACTGTATTCTATCTTTATGATAGATAGATAGATAGATAGATAGATAGATAGATAGATAGATAGATAGATAGATAGATAGATAGATATGGAGCACATAAATTCAATACGCAGGTTTCACTTTAGGCAAGGGTTAAGGTGCTGACAGAAATAATGTTAATAAAATACAGTGAGTATAACCTGCTACAGTTGGATGAATTTCTATTTCTATGTTTAGGAAGAAATAAAAGTGAGAAACCTGCTACCTGAATACTTTTCTACTCTGCTCTCCAAGAAAAAAAAAAAGATGAAAAACGGTGCTCAATAAGAAATTAGCTCATTTAGTTTCTTCCAAACCCAAACTGGAAGCAGCTATCACAACCAACCCAAGTCAAACGTAGGAAAGAGGAAAAAGAGATGTTTCTCATCCGCCTCAAAGTCATCTCAATATTTTTGAACTCTGTGGCATTCCATAGTTGCCAGATTAAGTCCTATTTTACGAAAACAAAAGTTAGTTTGGATCTCTCTCATGTGTTACATCCATACTAACTGCCACCCTGTTTGTTTAATCTTCCTCCAAACTTTCACACAAATATAACTTGGGAAAAAATTTTCACCTTGAAGGACTTTGGTGTGATAAAATCAATGCAGCAATCACTGAACTGACTGCTTAGCTCATCTGGAAGAGGAGATTTTTTCGGATATATTCAGTATGTGCCTCATTGACCAACATCTGTGTCCCTGATATCCCTGATATCCTTCTTTAATCTCTGCACTTAAGTCTGTGTGACTGCTTAGCTCCTCATAGAACCAGCATACTGCGGATTAAACCAGAAGTTCTTTTACAGCTGACCATTTCATAAATGGTTCTCAGATGCATTTTCTACTGTTTTAATATCAGTAACTGAAAATTCAGTTCACTTCCACTGACCTCTAGTCATCTACCCTTGTGGAAAGGTAGGACTTTATAGTCAAGGCCTTTCTAAATGAATGGAGACCATGTCTGCTGCCTGTTTCAAGGATTTTCCATCATCCATTTGGGGTGAGATTGCTATGGTGATTAATTGCTGAATGTACCAGAGCCTTTAATGGCATGTTTCCAGTGCTTGCATAAAACTCCAGCGTCCATGACGTCTATGAAATGATGATTCACATGAAAATTCGCACTGTGCCTTTTATTTTCTATCGTTCCATGTTTGTTCATGTTTTGTCTCCATGGTTTTGTATCCCAGTCATGTGCAGCAGAGAGATGTCTCTCACACACACCAGTAGTTTTCTTCTCTTCCTGTTTGTGTATATATATATATATATATATATATATATATGTATATATATACACATATATATATGTATATATATATATGTATATATATATATATATGTATATATATATATATATGTATATATATATATATATATGTATATATATATATGCATACATGTACAGTCATAAAGTCATAAAAATTATTTTTCAAAATGAAAATTGAAAAATGACTTTAAAATATATTTGACATACAGCAAGTGTAGAGTTGTTTCTCGTTAAAGTTAGTTAGTTGAGACGTTTTGATGGTTTTCTATTTTCTGATTCGCATGACAGACTGCAAGAACACGTCTATTTACAGATACAAAGAAAGAAGAGCTTAACAGAAAACAGCAAATCATTCTGCTAGATGAATGGCAAAAACAGCAATGGAAGACAGAGTTTCCATGTAAAGTTTTTACATTTACATTTATTCATTTGGCGCAAAGCAATTTACAAATGAGACACAATCCAAGTATACCAAGGACAAGTCTTTAAGAAAAAGTGCCTCAATACTCAGCTTCACCGTCTCCCTGAATTGTGCCATGAGGCTTGCAGGTTCATGAAATAACATATAAGTGCCTAGCAATTGACACTCTTTCATTAATACTTTTTTTCCTTTGTATAAAGAGCTAGAGTGAAATATTGAGAGAGAGAGAGAGAGAAAAAGGACATGTTGGGTGAGTATTTACTCTCAGAGGAGGTTTTCAGGCAATATTTGATAACCACAAGCGAGGGACCTTACAGGTTGGTGCTGTGCCACAAGCTCTTATGTAGGCAACCATTAGTGACTTGAACTTCACATGAATGCAAGCAGCAACAGAGAGCCAGTGCAGAGTGAGTGACATTCATTTCATTTCCAATTTTCAAAATACTATTTCATAATCTCCATCTATCATTTTGATGAAATATACTTTCGGAACATGTAATTACAAACTGACTATAGGTTGTTAAAGATTTTAATTTTGGCTCAAATTATCCTCATAGATCAATCGACAGATCATTGCACAGTGAATTAAATGTTGCCTAACAAGTGAAACCAATGAAACAGAAGCTGTTCTATATGATGCTGTAATACAGATGCAAGCCTGTATAGTGTTTTCTGTAAAGAGTAAGAAGCAGGAATAGATTAGAAACTGGCTGTTCCAGGAATAGAGACAAGTGTTTCAATCTCAAACAGTAATAAATTTAAATAAGAATACGGAGCAACAGTGTCGACCGAGTGATTTGAAAACACAAGAAGAAGGTGAGGAAGTGCAAGTGAAGCGAGGATGGTATTTACACACAGCAGCAAACGTAGACACCAAAATAAGCAAACAGAATAAATTAATTCACATCGTTGAGTGCCGAGCCAATATTCAGACTACATGATGAATTCAGAAGGCTGTGTCATTAATCATTTATATTGTCATGAGATAGCGGATTGGACTGTGACATGGTGTGAAGCCGTGCTGATATTTCTCAACTTGAAACTTCTGAGCTCACAACCCCAGAGGAGCGCCATCGGGACTGTCAGTGGGTTAGCTCTGACGTGCAACAGATCAACTCCAAGCCTTCTGTTTGGAACAGGTGCTTCACCTCAACTGCATTAATAAGACACGACAAAGTCACTGCATCTAATATGATCTGCTGTTAAATGTGGTCAATTAAGATCACTAAATAATATTGGGAAAAGCTGCAAAAATGACTAAAAGCAGACAATCTGTTAGCTAAGAGTTAACATCAGTCTTGAATGTTCATTTACTCTGGAAGTTTTTTCTACATTTATATGTAGAAGATGTCTGTGAAAGTTCTCATTCGTCCAGGTCATTGTTATCTCTTTCTCATATTAAATCGAAGGCAACTGGACTTGTATTTGTCTGTGGAAGACATTTCGCCTCTTATCCAAGCGGCTTCATCAGTTCTTATGTATTGGTCTCTCTAGTCCGCACAAGTCTGACCAAGAAAGTGGAGTAGGACCCAGGTATTTAACCTCTTGTGGGTGGGTCCACCAAAGTACCTGTGAAAGTACTGGTTTCACTTTCATATGTAGAAGATCTTATTGAATCATTGTCCTCCTTTATATTAATTAACAAGACAAAGAGTCTACAGTCGTCATGCTAACGGGACTGTTGAGGCTGTACTTTGGCTTTGCTTTGAGCTAAATGCTAAGATCAGAATGCTCACAATCACAGTGTTAACATACTGACATCTAGCATGTTATGTTTACCATGTTCACCATCTTGGCTGACCATGTTACCATGCTGGCAGATGTAAATGTCATTTTTATTGCGGGTATTTGATCATAAACCAAGGTATTGCAAATTTTTAACCAGATGAGGAACAACAGGAAAAGAAAGGGGATCTGTAGACTTGTTAAGATTCATCGTCTGGAAGCCGTTAATGGTTAGACTCGTGAGTCACATGGCTATATGGTAATTGCCAAATTTTGAGCATAAGACTCTACTGTAGATCCTCACTTTTCTGATGATCTTATATTGTGGACGATCTTACTTTGGCATATGATCTACTTTTCAGATGAACTGTACAGATCGTGTCATTAAAAGGTACTATATTTAGATATTTCATTTTAAAAGTTTAATCGCTGCTAACCGGCCCATTGTTAACTATTAAACAGATAGAACGCTAACTTCAGCTGGTGACGGCTGTCCTTGTTCTGCTCTGCAGCCTCAGTGAGCTTTGTGTAGCGCCACATCTACAAGATCTCCAGCTGCAGTCCAAGACAATGTAGTTACAGTCTGGCCACGGGAAGCGAGACCGCCTGCAGACTGGGAACCGCAAGGCAGGACGAGCTGGGGCAGTGACTGAACTTTCTAATTAAAATCCAAACAAATTCTCCATATGAACTAAGAAAGACACAAATTTCAACTTCCAGTCAGGACTTTCACAATAAAATCAGAGCATAAGATTCAGATCATGATTCAGATCATGGCTTGCAATTCTACCCCAAAAAAATTGTCTAAATGATCTTTATGACCCGACCGCCCACCGCCAGTTGACCATACTAGACTGGAGAATAGTATTAAAGTGAATGAACTAATATGAATTATTTGATCTTTCTCATAAAAAATAGCCCATTTTTCTTCCACATTACATCCAGAGAGTTACTGTCCACCTTTTGTTCTTGCTATCCAAACATTTGGAGTCCGTACAGGCAATATTGGATGAAGGCCTTAAAAAAAAATCTTTCTTTGCTTCTACTTAAATTTCAGAGTGAGGAACGCTTGACCGATCGAGCGAGGAATGCTCTGCCGATTGAAATTACTACCAAAGCCCCTGGAGCATTGATCTCAATTTCTGCAGGTTTGGGTAAACAGCACCTTATACGCCTACAAATCAAGTAATTAACACTTAAAACAGAACTGAGCCTCAGCAGGATCAAGGCCGGATGGTGCATTTAATATGAGCCTTATGACGAATTCAAACGGAGATATTGTGGAATAGAAGCGAGGAGAAGAGATGGAGAAATGATCATTTGAACTCTGTCTGGTCTCAGGGTGGGGAGGAGGTGCCCTCTGAATCACTAATGAGACGAGTAGACACAGTGTGACATTGACACCCTCCTTCCAAGTACGAATCCCCTGCTTTCCTTTTCGCTGTTTTGCCTCCACTTTGTAATCTTTTCAGCCTCCACTTGTTTTCTTCTGGTATTTTGCTGTGTCCTGTTTTATTTATACATCTCTGATCTGTTTTCTTCTCTTGTACTGTGCTCTGTCTCATACTGTTCTTTACTGTTCGGTTGTATTGTCCTCAATTAAACAAGGGGAACAAGTCACTGTACTGACAACCCATTCTCTGTGTACGGCTGCGCCAGAGGCACTTTCTCAGCAGAGGATCCTTTAGGAATAAGAACACAGCTAAAGGTACAGGCGGATGAATATTCAACAGGCAAAAGCAGACAGGCAGGCAGACAGAAAAATGTAGATTTTAATAGACAACCAGACACCTGTGTGTTGGAGTCCATCCACCCACAGGCCAGAGGAAGTGCAGTACAGTACTGCTGTGGAAGTTAGTAGCTATAGTCCTGACCTATGATTCCTCATGAGACTTTCTGACCTTTTGGTGAAGGAAGTTTGACTATAGTTCTTAATATGGTCAGTCCATTAGAGGCTTTAAGTTATATATAAAAATTCATCATTAAATGAACATACACATGAAAGTTAATAGTCTGATTTAAGAAGGCTCTTGTAGGCTTCCAAAAAACAATCAGCACTGGCAAAGCTGTTGTTTTACATTGGCTTCAGAAAATATTTAGACGCCTTCACTTTTTGCTTAATTTATTGTGTTGTAGATTTAATTGTAAATGAATAAAACTGCCATTTTTTGCACATCAATGTACACTCAATAACATAAGAGCAAAATAAACATTTATTTGCAAAAGTATCCAGACACCTTTGCTGTCACACAAATTGGGATCACGTGCAGGTATCATTACGATGTGTCAAAAACTTGATTGGAGTCAAACTGAGTTGACCGGACATAGTTTCGAAAGGCGCAGACCTTTGAATATAAGGTCTCACAATTCACACTGCATGTAAAGACCCAAGCCATGAAGTCCAAGGAACTCTCTGCAGAGCTCTAAAATAAAGCAGAGATGGAGAACCTGCCAGAAGGACAATCATCTCAGCAGCTCTCCATCAATCAGGCATTTATGGTGGAGTGGCCAGACTGAAGCCACTTTTGAGTAAAAAGCATATGACATGAATTTGCCAAACAGCTTTTAAAGGACTCTGCAAGCATGAGGAAAAAGCTTCTCTGGTCTGTTCAGATAAGAACTGAACCTTTTAGGCTGAACTCCAAAGACTATGTCTTGAGAACACCAGGCATCACTAATTACCTGCCCAATACCATCCCAGTGATGAGACATTGTGGAAGAATTATGCTATGGGGGAGCAGAAGGGACAAGGAGACTGGTCAGAACTGAGGCGATGATGAATGCTGCCATATACAGAGAGATGCTTAAGGGAAACCTTTGCAAGATCCAATTCATCCAGCCTGAGACTTGGGCGACACCTTTCAGCAACACTGGAGTGGCTTCGGGACAAAGTGTCTGACTGTGCTTGAGTGTCCCAGCCAAAGGCCAGACTTAAACCCCATAAAGAATCTGTGGAGAGACGTGACGATGGCAGTTCAGAGATGCTTCCCATCCAGTCAGATGGAGCTTGAGAGGATCTGCCACAAACAATGGGATAAACCGCTCAAATCCAGGTGTGCAAAGCTTTCAGTGACTTACCCAAGAAGACTTGCAGCTGTAACTGCTGCCAAAGGGGCTTCTAAAAAGTACAGATTTGAGGATCTGAATACTTTTGTAAAGAGACATGTCCGTTTTTGATTTTTAATCAATTTTCAAAAATCTCTTAACGTATGTTTTTACATTATCAGAGCTCAGAGAACTCAAACTGATTACTGCTAATTCTCCAACTTACATGTCAGTGCGAAAATGTTCTACGCCTGGACTGTGGACAGTGTGAATAGTTCTGACAATTAAAAATAAACTAAAAAAACACCAACTGAAGCCCATGTTAAACATTAACTCATTGTTTACGTGTCGCAAACGTGTGTTAAACAAAGTGATTTGGCTGTACTCAAAGATGTTGGTAAAGTTGAGATGCCTAAGCTAATAGGAGCCACATACAGTAATTATTACATCTAAATCAAACTGGTGTACGATGGTGTTCTGAGTGAGCTAACATTGTCCCGGGGGTCTAACTCACTAATAAGTACAACACGCCTCTAGGGATCAAATAACGCACTAATTATTAAAGAAACATCTATTCTGGCACATTATCCTCACACTGCATGTGTGTGTGTGTGTGTGTGTGTGTGTGTGTGTGTGTGAGAGAGAGCGAGAGACACAGAGAGCAAGATATACAGCGCTCCAAGATTTTCAGGTCTAGATTTCAGGTCTGTATCAGACTCATTTTTTATTCTTTTGTGGTTATCAGTTATTGAACAGAAATAACTTGGCCATTTGTCAACTTTGGTAACTACATAGTAAAGCCACCTGCTTGCTGGTAAATTCCCTATAATATCCATTATAACAGGAATCGTTTCAACAAATGTTTGTAATGAGTTTTTCAGTTCTATTTTTGTGTGTTTGTGTTTGTCTGTATTTCTGTGTTTTTGTTTTTTAAAAATAGTTTATCCAAGAACACGTTTAGTATGTAATGTGTGAATTGGGATACAATATTTTTTTTTACTAGTTTCATGTCTTTCTCTCAGTAATCTCCAAGATGCTTTTTAAGATAAGATAAACCTAATGAAATTCACTTGTTACTGCAGCATAGCAAAGCTGCAGTAACTAGCTGCCACTCTACCGGCGCCATGACCATTTAATTCATTTTGAAGTGATTTAGTGGGGCCTGTGGTACGTGGTGTGGTAAGGTGGTTTTGACACGTCGCTATGATGGGAATTGGGTTGAAAAAATTATATACTGAAAGATCAATCTCAGGATTTTATGAATCAATATCGGATTTTTCAAATGAAGTTCAAATTGAATCGGAGTATTTATTTTTTTCACCCCGGCCCTGATGTACAATATACTGTATGTTGATGCGCACAGCTGCACAGTAAGTAAGTAAAAAAAAAAAGACAGTAAAAACATTTGATCACACGTGTAAGAGGCTAATTGCCCCGATGTGTTGTTTTTGCCAGAGATTGCATTTCCCAAATTGCCATGTGTTTTTATGGAAATGGTTGTAATGGATAAAATATGGAGAACAGACTGCAGGTTGACAAATACTGAAATTTGCATTTAAAGTGTTGTTCAGTGTGTGTCAGTTCCTCTTTTACACTGTGCTTCTTTAGCATCTTTTTTTCAAGATGCAAGATGCTATCACAAATTCAACACACACACACACACACACACACACACACACACACACACAGAGGAAGTAAATGCAATAACTACCCAGTAAGGCCATGAAGCAGATACAGATTGCGAAGAGGGAGCTGAAGCTCAGGCCCACATCCTCCCTGTAGATGGCCAGTGGCGTCTCGCAGTGGCGCCCCCTGTAGCCCTCCGGGCAGTGGCAGGTGAATTTGGAGGGTGACTGTGCCACGCAGGTTCCCCGGTGACAGGGCCGTGTGGCGCAGAGAGTGTAGACACAGGACTTTCTGGAGCCGTTCACACGGATCATGTGGCCAGGAGGACATCTGCAAAGAAGGACAGGGGCAAACAGGGAGACGAACAAGAGAGTCATAAATTACATGTAGATTAAGATCACTTGGATGCACATGGCACCAGATTTGATTAGATCAATGTGTAATAATCCCTCTGAGGGACTTTGTCATTGGAGAGGCAGTTACAGATGCATCAAAGAGAAAAATGGCATGTACATGAAAATAGAGGAACAAGAGGGATAAAGCAAATCATTTTGGACAGTTGCAGCATTAGGAGATACAGTGAGGATGAGCACGGACATACAGGATAAAGCAATGTGTGATTTAACAATGTTTATTACCATTTCCCACAGCGAAAAACATCAATTACTGTCCTTTAATCAATGGTCTCACGCAGATGTACACTTAAGTAGAGAATGAATCGGAGGGGATGAAAACGCTGACTGTGGTAGTGGCAGTAACTAGGATGATTTTATGCAGACAGGGGCACATTTTCTGCCTCACTTCAGAAAGCACCACTATAATTAAAAGCTCATTTGGGTGTAACAGCTCAAACAAACATTTTATGAGCCCATTAATTCAGTATTCCATTCAGTGTGTATAGAGCAGCTCCAGGCTGTACATTTCGATGACATCAGAGATGAGTCTTGCCTCTGGTCTCCCGAGATTTGTTCATGCTTATAAATATTGACTCAACTTAACTATGAAATAGCAACATTAAATTGAAAATGGCACAGTAATTTATCTCATAATTGTTCATCTTTCACCATAAAACTAATCCAGACAAGAGACGCAAAGGTTAACTTACTGCATCTCCTGCAAAAACTATCTTGCTAATTGTGCGTTCATATTTCAAAGGTTTGGGATGTTGGGACGGGTGGCCGAGCGGCTAACTTCCCGTCTGTATGCCTTGTCTCATGTTAGTCCATTTTAGGCATTTTTAATTCGCGACCATAATCTTCCCCTCACCTTTGGTGTCACCTGAGTAGCTGGGGCTTTTGTTTTAATTATTTTGTCGGAGCTTTCATTTCATTTTCTTTTAATTGACCTGCTCTTAAACCACAGGTCCACAGTCTGGTCCCATGTCCATATTTTGATTGTTCATTGTTCATGCAGATTAACCGTTGGCTTCATCCACATTTCCTCTCAAATGCCACGCTGATCATTTTTGGCATTAATCACAAAACATAAACTGTAAACCGCCGTAGCTTGTGAGCAGGCAGCGAAGCAAAACAGTAGGTTACACTGAAGTCCAACAACACTGTGCAGAACAGTGTTGACTCAACCGAGCGGACTTGATATTGAAAACAACACATCGCTGCTAGGCTTTGTGGCCACTCACAGAGAAACACTAAATATAAAACGAGGTGACGCTTTTGGACCACTCTTTGATAAAGGCTGAGATAGACAATGCAAGATTCCGAAAATATATCGTATCTATACATATATTACTATATAGTAATATATATCTACTGTACAGCATGGTTAGGAAAAAAAGGTCAGCAAGAAATGTAAAATAAACTATAGGTTATTTGTAGTTAAGAGGCTAAACCTTGATCAAACACTGGCACGGTCCATTAGCGCTGTATTCTACCCTTTTGTCCCCACTCTGGAGCTATAAAGCTATAAACACAACACCAACATATTATCGCCATATAAAGCTGTTACGGTAAATGTGTTAGCAAACAGTGGCCTGTCTGCGGTACACATGAAGCAGACACATTAGCATTCAGTTGGAGTTTTGTATCTGGCCAACCTGCCAACAAACATAAGTCTGGTCTCATTTTCTCTAATTTTAACTCCTCCACCAACTCCTGAGAAAAATGTCTGGCTCTTTAGCTGCTAAATGCTCCACTATGTTCAACAGCTAATGGCTAGGTTTGTGTGATGCTGTCAGTTCTGGTCAGGAAGCGTACAGTGGGTTTATCACAAGTTTTTCTTTTTGTGAAAAAACAGCTCTCTGCTGCTGCTGGTAATGGGGTTGATGAATGTGGTGGGACTGAAAGTGGTGTGTCAGAAGAAGAGAACACACTGTAAAATAGCAACATTTCCTTCCCTCTATCTGCAGCAGGACTGATTTTATGGATTTACTGATTGCTTTTACAGCAGCTTTTCAGTACATTCGTTCCTATGAGAGCCGTCTTCTAGTGATTAGAACTGAGACTAAATGTCGTTTCACTTAAGAGACAATACAAAGTGGAATCAGGATCATTCTTTAAAATCACCGTTCATAATTACTGTTCTTAGTGCAGTTGTAAATGCCAACTATCTTGATAATGTGAGGAAAAACACACACCTACTGTAACAGTTTGAAGCACATTTTAAAAGGTAATTAGCTGTGGGTGGAATTTTAATGCCATAAGAAAAGCTCAGCGATCGGTATTTATTATGCCTGGCTGGAGTCTGAGTGGGTGTTGAATACAGGACACCTGTCACTGAACTAGTCAACAATGCTTCTCTTCTCTCTGTTCCTTCTTATCGTTGCCTGTCATTAGCCATCACTGGAATAAGAGCCGTGACGAGTGTCTTATCGAAACCAAGGTGAGCATGCACGCACACTGGCAGTAAGTAGCGACAGGTGCTGTGTGTTGTGGGATTTTCTAGAGGCTGATTGCAAATTTCATTTTAACCAATTTTCACAGACAAGTACCACCACCAACAATAATAATAATAACTAGTAATAATAAAATGTCACACAAGTTGTGCTTTTTATACACTAATCTTCAACATGAATTTTTTTTTTTTTAACAATCTAGTTGATGATTTCTCACTAGAAGATTTTATCAGCTATATACAGTGGCTTCAGAAAGTATACAGACTTCTTCATTTTCTGCACACTCTCTTGTGTTATCCGTTTAATTTTAGAAAGAAAGAAAAGCTTGACAGATCTGGTGTGCCCTGTTATGGTTTGCTAAACTATGACTTGACAATCGTTGCTATTATTTATTATTATAATTGATAATAATTATTATTTATTATTAATATTATACTTACAACAAAAATCTGTGACAAATCAGTGTTTCTGTGTTTTTTGAGCCTCAGGTAGAAGAATTATTCACACTATGTATGTCATTATTAGACTTTTTGACTGTGTCTCCTTAGAATGATCAAACACTTACTGCTCTTTAATCATTTTCCAAGGTCAAGTATGTAAAGTGGACAAGGTGAACAAGTAAGTAAGTAAGTAAGGATGGAGGGAGAGACTGTGAGTGTGTATGTATGTGTGTTTATATGTGAGTGAGTGGTAGGTGTGTGTGTCAGCGGCACAGGGGTTAAAAAAACTGAGCAGGAGTGTGCAAGATAAGAGCCATACAAACCAAGAAACGGAGAGGCAGAGTGCGAGAGTGAGAGCCATTGTTAAAAAAAACAAGAAATAAAAAATAAAAAAAATAGGTTGGTGGTTAGATAATGTGGGTGAGTGGATCAGAGGAGTAGAAAAATGGGAGGGGTAAATTAAAATCTAGGAGGCTGCAGAGACTGAATGGAGGCCGATGTTTTTCCTGTGGCAGAAAAACTGCTGAGATTAGTGTATGTGGCTAAGAGCACTCCGTGTTTGATTCAGTGTGTGCCACAGGAGAAGGCTGTTTCTTTGCACGACATTTCCCATTTCCCGCTGTCAAACAAACCCTCATACAGAAAGTCATTTTAGTAGTGCATGCGAAATGTTGATCAAGCAAAAATGCGAATCCCATCAGGGTCAAAGGGCTGGGAAAATAATTTATTTTCACCTCCTACATTTTTAGCTGCTAAGTGACGGAGCAGGTGGGGGTTCACTGCCTTATTCTTTTTATCTTTTAAAGGGAGATGTGGCTGCTGCTAAACTCACTGGCTCTTATGGGGTTTTAACTTTTGAAAATCCCTCTGAGGCCACATTTAGACTCACAAAATATCAAAAAAAGGGTCAAAAGTTGATCCTGGATCCAACTTCTGCTGCGGGATACTTTCATGTCAGCCAGAAAAAGCACTGCATTAGCCAGTGTTGTTTACCTCACAAATACTGAGGCAGAGAAGAAAGAAGAAAAGTTCCTGCTGTAGTTACGACCTGCCAGAGTTGTACAACCCCCGTCTAAGAGAATAACCTGCTGCCTGTCTCATTATGTTTGATAAGCCTTAAAATTGGACACCCTCAGTATTTCATCATCTCACCAATAACGCGCAGCAGCAAACACACACCACAGCACAGCCTCTAACAACTAATGCCTACCACACTCTAGAGGACTTAGAAAAGACTTTTAAAAGATTAAAGTCTGACATCCTCTCACATCTAAAGACAGTGTGTCATAAGTTTTAGACTGGATATCTTGCAGGGTCACTATTTGCCAGACTAGATCCCTTTGAGATTATTTCCCATCATGCTCCTGGTGGACATTTACAGGAAGAAAAACTGTTTTTCCAGACTTTTTTGCTATTTGTAAATCTACATTATTATTGTTAATATTACCATAATTATTATATGAAGTTAGTAACTCAACACTATTATTATTATAAAGAGAAGGTCTAGACCTATTTGGAAAGTGCCTTGAGATAAGGTATGTTGTGAATTGGCGCTGTACGAATAAAAAATTATTTGAACACTATAATTATCATGATCTATGTGTTGGACTTTGTACTTATGAATCCCTGTTTTATTTTGAAATTATTTTCCTTGTCGCCTATTACCCCTGCCTCCCGTATGTATTTAATACCAGCCTTTCACTCACATTCTTTCTCCTCCCTTGAGATGCCTCCATGCTCACTATCAACTCAGTCTGCTGCTTCCTTTTTGCTGCTGCAGAAGTCGACAGTGTTCGGGTCATTGAACGTCACTATTTGCATGAGTCAAGTCTAAAAACTCATGATGCTACCAAACATGTTTGATTTTATCTGAAGGTCAAGATGAAAAATTGACTGACTTGAGACAACTCTCACAATCACATTTGAAATTTGTCTGTTCAGTGACATTGCTTGAAAAGTCATTTGGTGTAAGGCCGGTATTAGCATCCCTGGTATACACCCAAGTTTCTAATGTCCACTTTAACTATTTGGTGCTTTTTGAGTTTATCTGGACAGTTCTGCCAAAATCTAGCAGCCTGTTGCATCTGCAGATGTGCACTTATGCAGCGACCAGTCAAAATGAACGTGTGACGTCATATGATGCACTGACTGACTTTGAAGCTGCTCCACAGTATTTCTCCTCCGTCAGCTCGGGAGCGGTGGAACAGCGCTGATGCGAGTTCACATGACACCCTGCCCATGACTAAGAGGTTAAATGAGTTTACTTGCTCATTTGTTTTTCAAAGAGACGATATCAAATTCAAAAGAAGACAAAATGAAAACATGATTTGTGATAACCTTCAGCCAGTCTGGCACTTGGAGATTGTCTGGTAGTCAAGTCGCCTCACATTTTTGTCATTTCAGCCTCTGGGTTTCAATAAAGAAATCGAGCGGCGAGGCGCTATAAAAACAGATTCATTTAGGCTTTGTATATACACTAACATAAAACCCTGAAAAACACAGCTAACCAGACAATCAAGAGGAAAAAAGGTAGACTAAGGTGAGAAAGAAAGTCTTTACGTTGAGAAAGTCAGTCCTTCTTTGATCTAGACTGATTGTCCTTAAACCTTGGAAAGGGGAGAGTAAGAGTCTTCTGAGGTGCTGACACGATCAGTAATCACCACAAAATCTTTAAAGGTACACACAAGTGGTTTACTGCTGATTTACTTCTATACAGCTGAGGGACTTGTAAAGACAGGATAAAAAATATTAATCCAAACTGATGCAGCAGAGGTAGAAAAATTCTGACTTTTACTCCCTAGACTCAACTCACAAAATGCTGGATCCTACACTTCCCATGATGCAACTCTGTAGCAAAATTGAGTTAGACCTTAGTAAATGCCCACAGCTTTAAAAAAAACTCCACATCCCCAGTTTTTTATTGAAGGCTTCTGTCAGAAGTTTGTTGTTGCGCAACCAAAACCTAGACTTCAGAGTGCTCACACCACAGCCAAAAAATTATTATACCACTGTTCTCAGAGGCTTAGTGTCACTTCTCATGACAAGTAAACTGATGCCTGTGTAAAACCTGTGGTTTCAGAAATGCAATACATAACGTTGCTGGTTTCATCTATCAGCTGTCTGTCAGCAGTAATGTGACTTAGAGCTTCATCCAGACATGATAGGAAAGCACTGCGTGCTGGCAAGGGGGAGCAGAGAGTGAGTGAAAGACAGCGAAAAGAGAGAGAGAGAGAGAAAGCACTTCAAATTTATTTCCGGGGCTGTGCTGTACTCATTTTTCACTCACTTGACATTTTTATGTTTTTTTTATCAGAGGGGAGTTAAAAAATGTTATGACAGCAAGGATGAAGATGTTTTTTTTTTTGTTCTTTTACAGGCTGCATCAGTGACATATTTTGACATTTCCAGTTGAAGCTTTAATTAATGACCATTGTCATGAGCGCATGGTCCCACCATGGTCCTCTGCTTCTCACACTGAACCCACTAATATATTGTCAGATCAGTTTTATCATTTGATGTTTTTGGAGAGCTGCTGTTTGTTTTATGATTCCCAGCAGTGAACAAGAATCGAATGACAGAACATTCAGTTGGGAGTCTTCTAAACATTTGTTTGTTCATAAATACAGTTGACATGAAAGAGACGGTTGGACCACGTATGGTCAAATCCTGAGTTTACAATTATGATGTCATCTGACAAAATCAATAAATAAATACATAAATTGTGTGCTGTGATTTCAACTGTATGTAGTAAAATGATTACTCAGAGATAAAGTTACAGAATATCTTCCTTATCTTATCTCTAACGCAGAGCACAGCCTCCATCTGGGATCCACAACAGTTTTCAAATACTGTATCTCCTCATAAAGTGACCAAGGACTTTATTTACCTCAATACAAAGGACTTTTGTTAGAGGCAGTTCTTTCTTTCTAACTCGCTCTGTTTGATATGTGTGACTGGTCATAGTGATAGTACAAAGCTCCCGTTTACTGTTAAAGTTACTTGTCTCACTTCCTCCCTCTCTCCTGCTCTCTCTGCTCGGTATGTCTCATGTTTAGTTATTCCCCTGCCTCCTTTAGTAATAATGATATATGTAATGAAAGTAGATTATTTGCCGTAATGGAGGTGAGGCTCAGTGAATTGGAAGAGCGCCTCCACTTCCCTGCAGCTCGTAAGCAGCTGGAAAAAACCAGAGCGACTGGGTGACTGCCTGCAACGAGAGGTGTAGCCCTAAGCCCCCGGTTGGCATCCATACACAGTCCAGCCATATACCAGGTTTATACCCAGTCTCTAAAGTCTCTAAATCTAGCGACAATACACTAAGTTGGAAACGCTGCAGGCTGTAAACGCTAATAGAGACTGTTAGCGCCAATTCACTCTGGAAGAGCAACGGCCAATGGGGAAACTCCAACTCAGTCACATGGCATTCGGCTGACCAATGGTAGAAAGGTAGAATGGTAAATGGGCTTGCACTTATATAGCGCTTTTGTAGTCTTACTGACCACTCAAAGCGCTTTATACTTGCCACATTCACCCTTTCACTCACACATTTAGACATCACACTCATACACTGATGGAACAGCCAGTGAAATATCACTCAGTCAGTCAGTCAGTCAGTCAGTCAGTCAGTCAGTCAGTCAGTCAGTCAGTCAGGGACATTTGTGATTATAAGGCTGGCCCCCACTGTTGCAGGCCAGCCAAAAATGATTTAAGACATAAGACAAACATTGCCATCACATTTTTGGCAACTTGAGTGTGTTGTTGCCACTCAAGTTTCTTGGTGAAAAGTTTCTATCATTATAACCTGGGCCTGACCGTCTGTGCTCTGCGTCCAGTGTATGGTAAATGGTTGCCGCATTTTCCTGCTGCCCAACATCCTTATTAACCTGTGAGCAAATGCTTTTTGAGCCAAATGTTTACCAGGAAATTTGCACAGACATTTCATCAGTTTCAGAACAATTAAAGGCAATGGGCTGCTTTTTCTCTATAATTTCCTTATGTTCCTCAGCAGGTCAAGGTCAAGGTCATTTTAAAAACACATATGTCTGGCTATAAACAAAAATAATACTAAGGTCAAAAGCTGAAAAATGGCTTGAGAGTTAGTGTAAGTTGGTTTAAATGTAGGTGTCCTCATGCCTTTGTGTCAAGATGATGATTGTGTACGTGCAACACATCCAAGTGTGAATGTGCATCGACTGTGTTTTTGTGTGTGTGTACCTGCATTCGTGCACTCTCCACAAGTCAACACAGGTAAATGGGGGGCTACATTGGTTCCTTTTGCAGGAGTCAGACGAGCACCCAAGGGAGAGGCCTTGTATGCTGACCTGGGACACCCCATCTCGCGGCTGGCTGTCTAGTGGCATATAGCGACCATTGAGGCGTAAGTCCCTCATGCAGCCTGCGAGAAGAAAAATGGAAAACAGAGTTCAGTGGAACAAGAAATACAGTGTTATCTACATTCCCCTGCACAGACACAAAATTTAATTATACAGAGCCTCATGTAGCCAGTGAGCAAATCAACAACATGTCCTTGATAGATTACTGGTTCCAATTCTAACACTTACAGCATGTATCCACTGTGTTTTTTTAAGACCCACACTGCTCTGTCACATTCAGTGCTACCCAAGGTTTAGCAAAATATCTTTTTTTGTGGTAACAGTGGTTCAGTGATCTTCTTGTTGGTTTGTTTATTGCAGCGTCTCAAAATGCCATTCAAACTGTTCTGAAGTACACTGAAGGCAAAGATCTGCATTGCATGCATGTACGATATCCATGGCGCACTGATAGCTGTGCTGTTAACATATGTCACTGCTTTGCTGGGTTACATGCCTGATGTACTTATCAAAGGGAGGGAAACATATCTGAAAGGCTGCTTGCACAAGGCTGCACATAGAAAAACATGTGTAGGGGCGTCGTGTAGCGTAGTCCTCGCTGCAGTTGGCCCCGGTTCGAATCCCGCATCGGACGGCCTTTCGCTGCATGTCATTCCCCCTTTCTCTGCCTCCCTGTTTCCTGTCACTCTCCACTGTGCTGTCCATTAAAGGCATAAAAGCCCAAAAAAATATACTTTAAAAAAAAGAAAAACATGTTGTTCAACCAGAGAAACATGGCAAATAGAAGCAAAAATGCATCCACTGGGAACAAACTCCATTGGCTCTGGATCCTCTGAGATACTACCTGATTTGGAAATCACTTCATATAACAATACTTAGAACCAACCAAAGTGAGCACTCAGTTCTGTCAACATGGTGACATTGCTAAAAATGAGCAACAAAAAGAAGCATAATCAGACCCACAGGTTAGCTAAACGTCTTCCAAAGAGAAATCAAAGGTCGATCCATTGTAAACATCACATATACATGGACTCCCTGGTTCAGCTTTAAACTGCTGGACTTGCCATAGTTTAGTCAACCGATTATTATGTGAATGAAGAAATATGTACAGCATTGATATTTTGAGTGTCTGCTCTGACCTTGTAACTCCCCACAATGAAGCAGCAAGCTCAGAAAAGCAAGCAGTGGAGGAGCGACTTTATCGCTGAAACATTACGACCATTGAATGTGAGTATTTTAATTGATGACTTTGTCCTGCTTATCATTTAATTGTCTCTGGCAGCCATTGTTGTTTTTCTTCTTAATCTCAATGTTTCAACTGATATATACTTTTTTTTTTTACCCTCGCTGTCATTTATTCGTCTCTTGCGGCCCTTTGTTTTTGTTTTAATTTTAACTCTCGGTGGCAATTGTTGTTTTGATCATATTACTATTGCTTCTACTTTTAAAATAAACGTTTCAATTAGTCAACAAATCAATAACCTTCCTTCCCAGGGGAACGTAGACTCAGAGCCTACGGGCAGATGCTGAGGTGGAGGTGAGCGCCGTGGCAGCAGGCGTGGCAGCAAAAGGGTGAGCCGAGCACTGATGACACTCCAGTCGTTGCAAGGGTGTGCTGGATACATGTTTCAGCAAGAAGACTATGTGAGTAAAGAAAAAGACTAAAGTTGATAGCTTCTACTAGATAGCATCGTTGTGTGAGCTGTTTTCCTGAGCAAAGAATAATTAATGTCTACATCACTTTTCATTCTAAATAAATAATACTGTAAAACTTTTTTCTTTTACATCTACCTTATCTTTTTTTACTTTCTATCTTACCCACCTCATTTAACAATGTAGCAGTATTGTCATGATGTAACAAGAAAAAAAACTGAACCACCCTTTAATTGCAATAGATTGTACTAACTTGAAACCTCTAAAAGCAACTCTAAAATAAATGACATTAATGTTAAATGATGTCTGGCTACACAGGAGCACACACACTCATCCTTGTTTTACTCTAGTCATGGGTACCTGCCATCGACAATGTCTTCTATATCCCCTCACCCTGATCGTAACCACCACGTTGTCTAACCCTCACCCTCTTCGAACATGAACCCCGAAAACCAACTCTTAACCCTCAAAAAGCCATCTAAACCTGTGGTCCCCCAAAGCGATTGGACCCCATAAATATAAGCAAAGCAAGCACACACACACACACACACACACACACACACACACACACACACACACACAGACACGTACATAGTCCCCGCCATCATCTATCACGTCTGCCTCTTTTGAAGGGAAATGCTTTTAAAGTCCATTTAATAAACACATGCATTGTCTTTTACTGCCTGAGGCACAGCTGTCTACACCTCTCACCGTCTCACTGTCTAACTCCAGGGAGCTCTCTCTCTCTCTCTCACTTTATATCTGTGTCTCTCTATAGTTCTGACCTCTTACTCTTTCTATCATCATACGGTATTCTGCCTTTTTCTAGTTTCTATGTATCCTCCCCCAAACTCTTTGTCTGAGTCATTTCACTGCACCAGCCAACATTTGTGTTCACATGTGCAACCCGTCTTCTCTCTCTGTCTCTCTTATACAACCACCAACTGAAAATCTACCACGTACTGTATATTATGACTCATTTCACTGACCTAAATTAAGCCAAATCAGTATGTTTAGTAAGTTAATTCTTTCAGACTGGCGTAGCCTACGCCTCAGAACGAACCACCAATCAGCATGTGTTCAGGCCCTTAGTGTGGGTTTATTCATAAGAGAGAAAGTGAAGCTGTTTTGTGGTATTATGGTAGTGGTACTGTTCCACCTAGCAGTTTTAAATAGTTTGGGAAATAAGCTTATTCACTTTGTACAGTAAATGTGAAGCTAAAGCCACAAGAGTATTACAATGGGGATTGACCCACAAAGTTAGCTGCGACCTTAGTGAGCAGTGAAGCCTTGTCATGGCCGTAGTGATTATGAAAGAGGCCCAAAGCAATGACAAACAACAAAAAGAGAAGACAGAAGAAGAAGAATAGAAGAAGGTAGCGTTTCGTTTCGCTTGCTTTTTGCAGAAGGGGAAGAATCAAAAAAAAGTATCAAAGTAATGAGACAGTACAACCAGGCTGGGGCTAACTGGTTACCATGCTAACTTCAGTAGAGGAAAATGAGTTATAGAATTGGAAGCTAAACAAGAGGGTTGCTTTCCACCACTGGAGACAGCTCTTGATGGGTAAAAGAATAGTTTGATGTTGAACTCACGTTTCTTCCAGACTGGTTTAAACCGAACTCATTTTTCAACAGTGATTTGTAACACTTTGGGAAGACACAGATAAATGATGTTGTCCTGTAAATAGTTTTTATGGCGAATAGACTAACAAAATATTCAATTTTGTTATCATTTAGTTTGGAGAATTTAAAATATTCTGAAGATGGATACAGGTAAGAGAGGGCATGAAGATCAGATCTATTTATGATATCACATAGCTGCAACAAATATAATATATATTAATATATTAAATATATGTTCTTGAAAGTCATAATACATGACCTTTTTTATTGTACAAAAAATAATAAGAGGTCAACTTCAACGGTGTATAGAAATCACCCTACCGTAACTTAAAGATGCCCACATGAACACACACACACACACACACACACACACACACAAGGACATAAACACATAGGAAAAGTGCTAACTTATCACAACAAAACACACTTTTGCTAGGACTACTTACATGTGAGATTTGTGGTGTACTAACATCTCTCACTCACACACACACACACACACACACACACACACAAGTACTCCACCCTATACTCCCTGGTGCCCTCACAAGCCGCGCTGTGGGGATGGACATCATCCCAGCTAACAATGAAGATGCATTTGGGTGAATTAGCCATTAAACTGTCATATCAATCATTCATAAACACATAAAAAGATCACAATTCTCCCTAGAAAATTGTATGAATAGATAAAAAGGACCCTATTTCTGGTAGCACGAGCAAGAGGAATATTTAAGGAATACTTAAGCTGTCTCATGTGCCCTGACTGACACACAACCCTTTTCACTTCACCCTGCAACACGTCAAACACAGCACATGCTCTGTCTTGCTCTCCCCATACACAGAAAAAAATGAGCCCAAAGGTCGTCAGTGCAGCGACTTATTACAATCTATAGTTACATTTTATTGTTAGGTGACCTCCGGCAGCTGTCGTAATTATGACGAGAGCAAAGAACGAAGTTAAGTCATGGAGTATGAGGAGTGAAATTAGGAGGGAAACGTAGGAGGCCGCTGTTTGTTTCGCATGTGAAACCAACATCGTTTTTTTCATCCATGACTGTTCTTCACCTTTCACCATGTGTTTGTTACTGTGTGTGTTATTGTAATCATCATGACAAAGGTCCCGTACAGTCAGCCCTGGTATACTCCTATGCCTTGTATCTAAGGTTAGGGACAAACAACCTATATAAGTGTTTAAGCTGGAGCATTTGTTGTATGTTAAACTCAGCCTGGATTGGTGTTTGGATGGCGCCTAGCAGACATTCTTCAGTGTTATATTTTGCCATTTTGCCATTGTGAGATCCCTTAGTTCTCCACTGAAAGGGCCGTTCAGGAAGATTTATAGTGTTGTGTGTCATACCCTTTCTTCCATTCTCTGTAGAAAATGTTTACTTCTTAACTGTTCAGTCCTTCCAGCATTCATCTGGCTGAGCCATGTAAAGATGACTCCCTTGAATGATAAAAAGACAAATCGGTGGTTTTTGTGCTTTTCTTCACAAAATCATTAAAAAAAATGGGTCTTTGGCAAAAACATCAAGGTGAGAACTAACAAGAGGATTATTGGGATGGTTTTCACCACCAAATAGAATAAAAAAAACAAAACAAAAACAAATAAAATTTGTACAATTAGGATTGATGGTATGCTGATATTATCAAGCAATTTAGGTGTACTTCTCCTTTTGTGCAGTACCCATACCTTATCTAATTATCTTCTGTGATTAGATTAGAACTGTCAGCGCGCTGATCCGAAAACTACTGCACTTAATACACTCACTATGCATGACTACCTCACACAACCCCACGTCAAATAACCCAAACTATCCCTTTCAGTCTACAAGGGAACTCAACTTGTTCTGACTTTGTGACATGTTACGAGAGGCTACGTCACTTCCTCTGACTGGTGCGATGCTCCAAGCCTTGCGATCTTTGCGGGTCGTTCACAGCTTTGCCAGTTTGAGGTGACACAGCTTTTTTTGGAAGAACTACATGAACGACATGTGAATTGTGAACTTGTTCAAGAAGGGACCCCTGACAAAAACAGCAGATCTGATGCAAAGAAGAGAATTTTCTAGATACCAGATTGAAAAAAAGTTCATCGAAAATTCATTTCAAGTTTTGCAACCTTTTTCACTTACAGGGACAAGAACAGCACAGCAGATCACTGTCACGTCATATCACAGGAGTCTTCAAGTGTTTCTGAAAGTTAAACTTGACTTTTTATTTAATTTTTAATCTTTAATTTTTTTTTTTTTAGACAACAAACCTTAGACTTGCAAAGGTTTTCATGTCCAAAGTACAGACGAGTGAAAAATTAAAGGAAAAACCAACATAAAGTGTCACGGCTCTAGCTGTAAATTAGTTTTTCCCCTTTTTCTCCTGTGTTCCCCTGGGTGTCTATGTGTGTACGTGTAGTGGGTGTGGCTAACCTCTCCTGGCTGCTGGCAGCTCTCCACACCTGTGCTCAATCAACTCATCACTTACAGCCTCAAGTACTTCAATCTTCCTCCCGCTCATCGCCAGATTGTTTCAGCCAGTCGACGTGGTAGAAGCGCTCTCGGCCGCTCAGTATTATTTACTGGAGTAATTCCTTTGGTGCCTCACTAATAATACTTCTCCAGTGCTTCAGGACTCCAGTGCCACACCTAAGCTCCATTTCTTCAAGCCGCTGGATGCTTACCATCTGCACCGTGCCATTCACCTCCAGCCATCAACCTGTCTCCACCAACTCCTTCCAACCGCTCTCCATTTCTCCAGCCCTCAGCGATTTCCCCAACTGCCTCAGCCCCATCCTCTCCATTCCCTCCATCTCCCCCTCGATCTTTTCCTTATTAAAACATATTTCAGTGAGTTTCTGTGTCTGCTTCTGGGTCCTGATTTGAAAAAACACAACTGTTAGATTAGTAAGGCGTCAGTCCACCTTGTGCTGTCAGAACAGCTTCAGTGCTCATTGGCATTGATCCTCCAAGTATCTGGACTCTACTGGAGGGATGAACACCATTCTTTATTCATTTGGTGTTTTAATGAAGGTGGTGGTGGTAACATGTCGGTCCTAAATCTTGAGATCTGGTGACTGTGAAGGTCACAGCATATGATTCACATCATCATCATCATTTTCATACTCATCAAACCGGTCAGTGATGCCTTGTACCCTGTGTGGAGGATCTGCATTTGCTGTTTTCCCGCCAAGTTATTCAGGTTTTTCCTTTTTAATTTGTCACCCTCTAGTGTTTTTAACCAGTGTGATTTATATGTTGCCTTTCCTGTGTATTTTTAAAGGCTCAGTTACATTAACTGACTGCGACTCCAGATGAGTTTCTGAATACTTTACACATACTTTATATGCAAGTCCAGACAGAAAGCAGCCTTCCTAGGTCTGCTGTGCTTTCAGTCTTGATAACCATTGGACTTAGAAAGGTCTTAGGGGAATCGTATAGAAACAGGAAGGGGGAGTAGAAGGAAACATAACAGGCAGCAGTCCACATCTGGCGAATCGGACAGTAATCCCTGAAAATCCTGATTGAGGTTGTTTTAGAAATCTCTATGGGACATTAAAAAAGTTATATGCGTAGCCGCGTTTCGACAAACATTTCAAAAGTTCCAGGTAATTTTCTTCAGGAGCTAAAAAGGTTCCTGTGGCCCATTGTTGTCTGCATTTCCACCACTGCCTAAATTCCCAGCATTTTATTTTTAAATACGGGACGATCCTGTATCCTGTTTGACAAGTTATCCTTCAGCCTCGAGCTTCTCCAGCTGTTCCCATTGCAGATGTACAGTACGTGACAGCTGCCCAGTGTGACTGCAAAGCAAAGTGTATCTGGGAAGTGCGGCAAAGAGCTTGGGATTCAGCCACTTCACAAAAACCTTCACATGTGCTGCTCTTAACACCTGGATCCCTGAGATCAGTTCTTTGATGCACAGGACTAAACTGACCACCAATGAAAACACTTGCAAATCAAAATAAATCTCCAATAGTGTGTTCCCAACTCTTGTCAAAGATTAATTAACAGGAAATTCAGTGGAGGATCCTTAAATGTAACTCCGATAGACACATGCAGATTTTATTTTAAGTGAAATTTGCTGTAATCACTTACCCTGGAAACTTTTGTTGATTGCAGATGGGAAGGTATTTCCCAGAATCACCACACTGGGGTCAATTATGATTTCTCGGCTACGGCCTCGCGATCCCGTGACCTCCCGCTGCCCTCCACCACCGTCCAGTCGCAGTGTCATCTCGTTGTCATGCCGATCTAAGATGACCTCATGCCATTCCCCGTTGTCAAGGCGATAGGTGGGCAGGGTTAGGTTATAGTCCCCATCACCAAGGTTGTAGAACACACAGAGGAGGCCCTGGAAGATCTGCAATGGCAGAAGAAGACATTTAGTAAGAGGCTTACATTTGGCATTAGTCCATCACCATTAAGACTGAGCAAAACAAAACATTGTCTGTTTTGATTTATTATTAGATTTTTCACAACTTTCGGATGAATGACTCATTTTCTTTGTTGTTGTCTGAAAACAGCAACAGGCCTTGTTGCTAAGTTAGTTAGCATCCAGTTATCTTCCATTGAATAAAATTTCAATGATGATGAGATTGTTTGACAGTCATTAAAAATTACTGAATGAAAAACCTGTGGCAGGAGGCTTCGTGAGCCGAGCGCTAACAGGTCTCTTGAAGAGGACAGTGGTCATTATTTAAATGTCAAGGCAGAGGTTCTACTCTATTTTAACATTTAACTGAGTCAGTTGCTTAACACAATATAGTTGAACTTTGATAAAACAGAGAGATTGTCTGAGTTGGCTTACAGCACAATAACTTACTAATACACAACTTCAGGTTTTAATCGTTTATCACATTGTGATGTCTGAAAACTGCAAAATCTGTACATCAAATGGCAACAGTCGATTTTCCATGATAAATACCGGCTTGGCAAATGACCAAAAACCTTAAAGGCTAGCCAACTCTGGCTAAGCACAGCTAGTGACGTTGTGCTGTATGCTATAAGTGCACAGAGCTACAGCAATATGAAAATACTAAAACACACAAAGAGGGTGAGCTTGACTAGTTCTGTTTGGGCTATACATGTGCACTGTCACTGATTACTGAAGAAAACTGGACGGTGGTAAGGCCGAACAATTAATCGAAATATTATCAAAATTGCAATATGGCTAGGTCAAATATCCAAATCACAGGAGCTGCAGGTCAAATATGGAACAAGAGACCATATATGAAGCATTGCGATGCTACAGAGACGCCATGGCCTGCAGACATAAAGGAACATGCTTGTTTGGTACAAGCCCCAACAAAAATCACATCATCATCATTTCTGTATTTTTTTTCAATGAGAATTAAAATGAAAGAATGAAAACCATTCTCACTAAAAACGTGACTCATAACGCACTCGCAATATCTGCCAAAATATTCACTATAATATATATATATATATATATATATATATATATATATATATATATGTGTATTGTTTTTGTGTTTATATGGTTCAGCTCTATAGGGGGTGGCTGGGAATAATAACCATTTTCTCATAAAACACATCATAAAACTAACTGATGATTTGAAAGTAAAACATGTTGCTGCAATGTTTCTTGTGGGTGTAGTGCAGTAAGAATTAATTCTCAAATAACCAGTCTATATATACCTCGGTAAAGAAAGGACCAGGCCTTTGTTTGCCAGCTGCCTCCCAGCAGAACTGAGCTGAATATTATTTGGGGTCTTGGTACATCACGCTTCTAAAACTACACTTGAAAACAACAAAGTCTTTTAACAGAAACCTGCTTTCTCTGGAATATCGACAAACCTCACTGTGAAAGGTTTTCAGTGAGGAAGATTTTTCTTCCAAACTAAAACTCCCATCCATCTGCCTGTGAGCAGAAAGACAAGGCCTCCGAATGCATCCTTTGATGCTTTGAGTGGCACAAACCAATTGACATCTGCGTCTTTGTTCTGAGACAGTGGCAGAAGTCTCAGCAAGCGCAGATCTCAAAAAACCTCAGAAAATCAAATCAAAACTATCTACATGGCAAGACACCACTGGGGAGTAAATGGGGAAAATATGCTGAACCGACCTGAATCCGAGTCTCAGGTTTTAACGCTAATGGGGATCAGAAGAAAGAAAAAAATTTCACTTAGCCGGTGAAAGACCGGATCGATACGCCAAGTTGGCCAGTTGGTCAATAACTCAGATCGAATCCCTGGAGGTTCGCAAACCCAGGGAAAATGAAGAAGTCCCATATTGTAAAGTGACATTTCAAAGTATTTGTTGATGGTACAATCTCCTCCAGATAGAACAAACAAATGTGAAAACACCCCATCACCTACACCCCAGAGTTTCCCTTCACTAAGCGGCGGTGCTGTTGTTTTACCATAATATGATCACAAAACTCGGGGGAAAGCTCGTTGTCATTTGTGCTGTTGCTATGGACCTAAAATCAATTTTAGATAAGGGACTGTTCTTGTAAAGCTGACATTTCAGCTTGCAATTTGTTGACTTGTACAAACATGCCATGCTGTCAGTGCCATCTACACACACACACACACACACACACACACACACACACACACACTGTCCGTCACCAGAAGGACAACTTATTGAGGAAAAATTGTCTTGAGGAAGTGATGTGGGGATAGCAAGGAAATGGAGAGACAGGAAATAAGAGAATTCATGGATGAGAAGTGAGAATGAGGGGAAAGAAAAAAAAAACAAACACTTTTCTCATGTTTACACAACAAGATGTTTCCCTCCGCCCTTAGATCTCGAGATGAAAACGGTTCCATTTTAACTTGGCGGCGATGCTAATCACATGTCGATCACAGAGCAATATTCATTTAAAACAAATCCGGCAGCCTGTGTGTGAGTGTGAGTGTGAGTGAGAGAGAGAGAGAGAGAGAGAGAGAG
>NW_019525450.1:1458572-1459599 GCF_002814215.2 Seriola lalandi dorsalis
TATGCATTTTTCTTCATCTAAAGCTGTAGTGGGGAATTAACCTGAACCCTATGCACATCACAAGCGCTCCTCACCCATCCAGATGTCTGGTCTGCTGTGTGCTGCTTTAGAGTCTACACATATTGATCTGGTCATAAAAAAAATACTATACGCTGCCGGGCAAATGGCATCACTTTGACTTACCAGCCTAAAGGAAGATGAGTGTAATTCATGTTAAATGCTCTGTGTAAATACCTGAAGCTCTGGCTTGCTGTCGATCTCTTACCATGTTTTTGTTAATGGAAGGTTTCATACAATTTACGAATAACAAAGTTTCCTGGAAAGACCTAATGTAATTTGGTGCCAATTATAGCAAAAAGATAATGTTGTTCAAATGAGAAAGTTTATTCTGCATATTTTGTGAATTGCATACTTGCCTGTATGTCATTCTTTAAAATACGTGTTATTCCACAGTCGAGGCAATCTGCCGTGTAAAAAGAAATGAACTCTGAGGGGAGTTTTCTTGTAAACAAACAATGAATTATGTTTACTTTCAGTGTTGCTCAATGAAATGCACTGAGGTGTAACAGACTGCACGTCCTTCCTCATAAAACAATTGTAAAGCTGGTTTTGTTTTTTAAATCCAGCACAGTTTACCTTCCATTCTTCTTCTACCCTGCCTTTGATGGCACATTGCTGAATCCTCAGATGTTACCATCACCTGTTGATCAGTGGAATAGTGTGACACTATTTGTAGGACTGTGTTTCACGTCACATTAACATAGTAGGGACCGACTAATAGAGAAACAGCTCCATAGCTACTGGAAGGTCTGATCTTCAACCTGAATCTGAGGCAGGAAAGATACTGGTGCTATGGAAGAGATCATGCTTGGTACTTTGCCCCAGTGACTTCAGACCAGTTGCCCTAACATCACATATCAGGAAGGTACTGGAGAGACTGGTTTGTGGCCCATCTTGGACCGCAGGTGAAATCTGTTCTAGACCCTCTTCAGCTTCCTTATCAGGCTAATGTGGGGTTGGGCGATGC
>NW_019525450.1:1459619-1489868 GCF_002814215.2 Seriola lalandi dorsalis
CCCACCCCCCTCCATTATTCTGTGCCACAACAAGCCCCTGCTCGCACACTTATCTTTCCATTTTCCACCCATGTCTGTCTCAGTCGCTCTTTCTACCCTTAAAGCAGCCGAGTAAACTGCTGGACGGCTCCAAGGTTGTTTAGTTGGAGAACCGAGGCTCATTTCAAGGCTCTGTGATGAAGTATTAATTATATTTAGAATCCACTGGGGCAGCGCTTTTTAACCAGACGCACTCACAGCCACCTGATTTTACCCCCAATTAAAGCTGAGCGGAGCCGAGCAATTTAGCTCCTGCTTTGCTCCCTGGGTGGTGTGTGAGCGAATGTGCTCGACGGGGTGTGTGTGTGTGTGTGTGTGTGTGTGTGTGTGTGTGTGTGTGTGCTGGTGTGAGTCTTCGCGGGAGCATCATATAGTAGGTGTGTATGAAGGTGTGTGTGTGTGTGAGACTCCATTTTTGAGTAAACAGTCCCACTGCAGGGACAGTTTCATTTCCCCCAGACACTTCCTCGCGACAGACTGCTTTCAATGCCGCAGCCTTTCTGTCTCGCAGACGTGCAGATGATGTGTTAATCTGCCCTTTTCTCATGATTAAATAATGTGCACATGCAGCTTGTGTGCATGTATGAATGTCTTATGCATTTTTCTTCATCTAAAGCTGTAGTGGGGAATTAACCTGAACCCTATGCACATCACAAGCGCTCCTCACCCATCCAGATGTCTGGTCTGCTGTGTGCTGCTTTAGAGTCTACACATATTGATCTGGTCATAAAAAAAATACTATACGCTGCCGGGCAAATGGCATCACTTTGACTTACCAGCCTAAAGGAAGATGAGTGTAATTCATGTTAAATGCTCTGTGTAAATACCTGAAGCTTCACGTCACATTAACATAGTAGGGACCGACTAATAGAGAAACAGCTCCATAGCTACTGGAAGGTCTGATCTTCAACCTGAATCTGAGGCAGGAAAGATACTGGTGCTATGGAAGAGATCATGCTTGGTACTTTGCCCCAGTGACTTCAGACCAGTTGCCCTAACATCACATATCAGGAAGGTACTGGAGAGACTGGTTTGTGGCCCATCTTGGACCGCAGGTGAAATCTGTTCTAGACCCTCTTCAGCTTCCTTATCAGGCTAATGTGGGGTTGGGCGATGCCGTCCTCCACATTCCTGTTTTAGATTTTTCCAGTGCTTCCGATACCATGCAACTACTTCTGCTGTGTGAGAGGCTCCTCAGGGTGGGTGTCAGCAGGTTTACTGTCTCCTGGATCTCTGACTATTAATGTCAGATAGGCCCCAGTTTGTTTAGCTGCAGAGCTCCACAGAACACAGCAGCACCACAGGGGACTGTCCTGTCTCCATTTCTGTTCCATCTGTACTCCTCAGATTTTCATTATAACTGAATCATACCACCTGCAGAAGTTCCCTGTTGGCTCTGTGGTGATGGGGTGTATTAAAGATGGACAGGAGTCAGAGTGCAGGGAGCTGGCAACTAACTTAGTAGAGCGGAGTAGAAGGAATCATCTGCTGCTAAATGTGGCACCGAGAAGATGGTAGTTGACTTTAGGAGGATGAGAACCAGGACCAAACCCATCATCATGATGGGTGAGGGATTACTTGGGTGTCCCCTTGGCCAGCAGACTGAACTGGAGGACCAACACTGACGCTGTGTACAAGGGGATGAGCAGACTACTTTCTGAAGAAGCTCAGATCTTTCACTGTCTGCAGCAAGATGTCTGTGGTTGCGAGTGCCATCTACTGGTTGGTTTGGTATCTTAGACAATACCAACCATCCTCTCCACAACATTCTGGCAGGAGAGAGAAGCAGCTCCAGCTGCAGTAAACGTCTCATCTCGCTGCGCTGCAGAACAGAGAGGGTCAGGAGATCCTTTGTTCACTGTGCTGTGTGGTCTGCTGGGGGAGCAGCATCTGTGCCAGAGATGTCAGCAAGATATAAAAACTCATTTGTGAGGTTGGGACCATCAGGGGTCAGAACCTGAAGACTTTTGAGTCAGTGAGGAGCAGAAGGTCACTGAACAAACTGCTCTCCATCATGGACAATTCATCCCATCAGCTCCACAACACACTGCAGAGACGGCAAGACAGACTCACTCAGTTCTGCTGTTACACAGAACGTTTCATTCCAGCCGCTCATCGTAACACTGAACAGCTCGCCTCGGTGTTACAGGTGAACACATTGCCTCACTACCATCTGTACATACTGTCCTTATCATACTTTCACTGAATTTATTTTACACTGCCATTTTGCACACTTCTCTTTGCACTGTTCTTGCTGTTTCTCATGTATATATTGTATATTTTTCTATCTGGCTCTGCAGGTCTGCAATCCTGCAGTTGTGATTTTAATTTTAATTCCATTGTTGTCCGCATTCTTCTGTTACATGACAGATTCCCTCAAGGGATAGCAACTACCTATTTAATAGGAAGATTTTAATCATTTATTTTATTTCAATTAAAAAGTTTCTGTCATCGACATTAGCCAAACAGCAGCCATGGCTAATGTGGGTTGGAAAAACAAACTGTTGAGAAACCAAGTGACTTTCACTGTAAGGAGATGACCAGTGATTGTTCTCTCAATTCATTCTTAATTTTCCATTCTTGATTTTGAATTCAAGACTGTTGGTAACAAAATCAAAGGTTTTCCAAACGTAGTCAGTGTGTGAAACATTGCAGCCTTTACACTTCAGTATATCAAAGCTTGGAATTGGTGGTTCATCTTTTTGCATTGTGGTCCATATCACTCCTAACCATACTTTTGGCCGGGAGGATGTAAATAACCCTGTGCTTCCTCTGTGACACATCACTTTCCCCAGCTGCTTCTTTTCACCTGCTAGCGAGGAACTTCACAGGAAAAGTGTGATGAGTGAGATTCATGATGTCATCTCAAATCCTACCTGGAGCTAGAGCTTATTCTTGACACAAGGGGCTAATGGACATCCTGATAAAGACACTGTACCTACAGCCTTGGTTTTAATTTGTTGTCTATCTTCTGGGAAGGTGGTCTCAGACTTTGTTTACATCTATGTCTTTATATGTACATATACATGTATTTCTTATATGGACATTCAATATATGTACATACAGTATATTACATCTGTATATGGGGTGATATAGAGCAACCTTCTTCTAAAACTAAATCCAGGAACCTTCTACTTTGCTTTGCTCTTTACTGAACAGGAGATCACTTCCAAGGAATCGCTGTCTTCATGTTCAGTCACAAAAAATTCAGCTGAAGGCAAAACAACCAACCACTTAAAGTCACTAGTGCAGCAACAAGGGAGTGATTCCTCACGGGCTTCCTGTGGTTCTCTGCTTGCTTGGGGGGTGGGGGGGATTTTGCCCCACCATTAACAATGCACCCTACGATTGTCTTGCTTATAAAATCATTTGCAATTAATGTGTTTCTGCAAAATACTACACACGTTTTCACTAGGGTCCGTACATATTTATTGGCTGGTTGTTAGTCACTGAGCATGGCTGCCAAAATATGGGTCACTCTCACTGTGAGGGAAATACACTGAAGAAAAGCAAATGTTGCTGCCTTAACAAAGCGTAGTAACAAGTCAAGATACTGCACGTCCAATGCAGACTTTCATCTTGAACAATGATTTCCCCTTTTGGAACATCTCAGTACTTTCTCCTTTGCATATCCCACTAATGTTTAGCCTTTTTTAATCTTCTTTCTATATTTTTAAACTGTCGTAGTTGTAAAGTATATTGTAAGCTTCATCTCAGAAATGTAAGATACAAAAAAAGTCAACTGAAAGATTAATGTCTTGTATTAAGAAAAAAGTGGCGGCAGCATGTTGTGGGGGTGGTTTGCTGCAGGAGAGACTGTGGCACTTTACAAAGTAGATGATATTATCAAGAAGGAAAATTATGAGGATATACTGAAGCAACATCTCAAGACATCCGGCAGGAACTTAAAGCTTGGGCACAAATGAGTTTATGTAAACATCTTACACTGGGAATGAGATGAAAGATATAAAACTCAAATAAATCATTCTCTCTAGTATTGTTCTGACATTTCATGTTCTTAAAATGAAGCAGTGATCCTAACCTACCTAACATAGGTGATCTTCATTCCGAACTTTCTAATAATAGTCACCAATGTTTATTACAGTATAGTAATAATTATGTTTATTATGTACTTGTTTGTCAAACTGAGAAAAGCTGCCAATGGAGAGGAGACAGGAAGTCGAGTCAATGTGAGAGTCAGAGTCACGCTCAGACCTGCGGCCAAAACCGAGTTAATATCAGAGCTTATGAGTGACAATTCAACATAATTAAATAATGTTATGGATTTCTTGTTTTGTTATCAACATGAAATGAATTATTATTAACATTATCTACCTTCCATTGTCTGCATTCATTCCCAACCTTCCGTCTCTAAAAGGTAACATACATGGCTAACTCTTACTCTTACATTTTTGAACTGTATCAGAATCTGATCTTCACCAGTGCAGTCTGTAATGTTCAGAGCATTCAAGAAGACGTATACATGCATTCATGTATAGTGTGACTGCATCCTGCCCATCTTTCAAACATTTCAGTCAAGAGATCCCCTCCATTTCAGAGAGCTCTAGTTTCGATTTAAATTGAATCGCCTTGGCCTGCGAAGCTGAGGGAGCACCATGCTTATGGTTGAATGATGAAAATGGGTACCGATGGTTATCTCCTATTCACCTGATTTAGTGTCCACATCTGTCAGGGAGCACACAGCAGGAGCTTGAAACGTGCCCTTTAATGACACCTTGAAATAGGCACCATGGTCGCAGAGCATGACAGTAACAGAAGAAAAGGGATATCATCGCTGGAGTTTTACTGCTCCTGTGATTAGTTCGGGTTATAATATGTAACGTTTCCGCAGTAAAATGTCTAAAAAAATGACTGGACCAATGTTAAATATTTTTGTTGAGTTGTTTTCTTACATCACCCCAAATGTTTCCAGCAATTCTCACACCTAGAGCAATCTGTGATTTTAATCATGGTAACAGTCTGTTTCATCCAGTCACCTGTCAATGATTTTATATCCTATTATGCACGTGTCAGTGTTGTGGTTGGCTGCCAGAAGCTCATAATTGACTTTTATCCAGTTGTAAGCAACATTTCACATAGATACATATTTTACACTTAGGTTGTTTTCAGCTATATATTTTAACCAGATGAAAGATTTTGGTCATCAGACGTCTGGATCTTAAATTATCGGGGAAAAACCCAAACAAATTTTCGGCAGCTCAGCTCCCAGGCGCTCTGGGACATCCTGCGTCTGCTGAACTGCATTGGTGACTGACTGATTTTTAAAGTAAAACTGCTTAATTCTGGGTTTCTACTGGTTTTAATCCCCTGGTCCATTGGTTATGGAGAGGAGGACACCTCTGTGGATAATTCAGCTCCATGTAAAAAACTCCTGAGCAACTGACACTGAAGGAATCCAAACCAGGAGAGGCTTACAAGCAATGTTGATGAGGACAACAACTCCCATGATCCAGCACTACTTCATCACGCAGCAACCTATTTAAATCTATGAGAAAACCAAATGAATTCACTTTGGCTTTGAACGATGGCGTACAACATGTGAGGGGAGAGAACACTATGTTGTCATTTCAGTTTCAGTTCAGTTCCCTTTAATAGAACAGCTAAGCTGGTGGAATCAGATTCGGTTACAGAGTGAACAGCACAGTTCCATCGACACCAGTGCACAGACAACAACCACCATCTCTACAATCACTTCAGATATCACCATACACACAGCACAACAGGAGCCAAGGAACTCAAGGTCCGAAAAACAGTTTGTCCTGGAGGGCAGCGATTTATAGTATAGTTCTTGCCTGAGGGTAGCAGCTGGAACAGGAGGTGAGTAGGGCAAGTGGGATCTGAATTGATTTTATGTGCCCTTTTCATTTTTGGTATAGGCACTTTATTGATGGAAGTGGGGGGCCAAGTTTTTTTCCATTTTTTTGCTGTTGTAACGGACTGTTCACAGTAATAATATAAATAGTTTTAACACAGTATACAGTCAATTTAGTAATGACTTATGACTTCACAATGCTCTTGCAACAGTAGTTTTAAACTGGATAACATCGCAAACAGTGAGCAAGTTCCTGATGTAAGTGCACAGAAGTGACAAAGGTAACACCAACATATCTTAGCTCTTAGAAATGTGTTGAGCCAACTCCTTGTCATAGATTCTAATGGAGGGATATACACCTTTTGCTCCAAATAATTTTCTTTCATTTGCTATTTTGATCATGGTCCAAAATGTCCAATAGCTGTTAAGTTGGGTTGAGATCTGGAGACTGTGAGAGCCGTAGTATATGTTGACTCACATCACTTTCATACTCATCAATCCATTCAATGAGCCCTGGCACCTGGCTGGGAAGCAATCTGCATTTTATATGTGTCTCCACTTACGTATTTAGGATTTTTTTTTTCCCACTTGCAGCTTTTAAATTTATTGTCCATGCTGCAGGGACGGACAATAACTCACATCAACAAAGTACTCACAATACCAGTAGTTTTAGTAACTTTAAGTAATACATTACAGTAATGTGAGTAATTTTTTCAGTAACGAGTAGTCTAAGGGATTACAATTTGAAATTCAGTCATCACATCACAGTTACTAATCCCAGAAATCCTTTGTTACTTTGACATTTGGAGGTCAGCTTGCGGAGCAGGTGGTAGCCTCAACCAAAAGGAGAAATGTGACTCCAGGTAATTCCAAAGTTGTTCATTAAGGAGTCACCTCATTTGATAAGTAATGAGTAATTAGTAATGTATTTCATCAATGACTAATTTCTAATGTCGAATGAGTTTTCAAGTAACAAGCCCAACATTGTTCTTATGTGAACATATTACTAAAAACGTGATTGGTATTTCCATTGTGCAATTGTGATGTAGCTAATATGTCTTGTGAGTGAACTGTGGTGTGGTCTACTGATAGTAAAGAGACAAGTCTGGCTGCAGTTTCAATGACTGATGTTTCCCTGTCAAAAGAAATGTCTTCATTCTGAGCGACTGACACAAAATCCTGATGTTTTAAAATTGATGAAATCTCCCTTGTAGCCTCTGAAAACATCTTGACACAACTCTGCCGTGGCCACAATGGACCAGTCGACAGGAGTAAGAAATATACACCACTGAAGAACAACATGTAGCCACAGATATCAAAGAGATTGTGCAACTCCTACACCAAAGATTAATCAAAACCAGGGTTGCGATCTAAACCCATGTACGCCTCCACACATCACCTGAACCACATCCATTCACTGTTGAAGGCTGTGAGATGCGACTGAAAGCTGTGAAAGTTAGTGTGTGAACCTTTGACCTAATTGGTTTTGTTACATATACTGTCCCCAATGGCTTAGCACGAACTAGGGTGCTTTAATCTTCAACAGCATTTGAACATTTCTGAAGTGGATACGAATTCACTCTTGAACTAATCTCATCACATTTACATTGATGTAGATGAACATTCGCTGTCTCCGATAAATCGACAATTTAACAAAGCAAATTTAAAAACCAACTACTTGTAATCCAAGATGGAAAAAGTATGTTAGAACAAAGAAAGTGGAACATCTTTAACTAACCATCATCTTGCAATGCGAGTCACACACAAACAGCAGAAACAAAGAGCTCTTCACATTGTGAGTTTGCAGCCAGCCGAGAGTAACGCATACTAATTCCTTCCTCTGATTAAAAGCAAACAGAAGTATTACACTGAAAAACATAATCCCAGAAGGCAACACGGTTATATTTCTATCAAAGAGCATTGCAGGGTTCCCAATGTTGCACTGAGGGGGGGCTACTTCATAAGATTACACACATTTTCACGGTATGCGCGCCTGGGAATAAATGCACTATTTATGGTGGATAAATGATGTGCACCCTGCTGCCCATGTGACTGTGCTGAGGGAGCAGTGTGACATTTAAGAGGAAATGTAGGAATGGATGAATAGGAAGGAGAGACAGATGGATAACAGGCGGGGATCAGAGGTTGTACTATAGCGGCAGCTGCGGTATGGATAACCATCCTCGTTTTTAGAAACTGGTGTTTGATCAATACCTGCGGTCGCAGCGTGAGGTGGGACACAGCAAGAGGAAAGGACTGGGAGGGTAGTGCATGACTCAAAAAGTACAGAGGGTAGCTGGGAAATAAACAAATATGAGAGAGCAATTCAAGAGTGAGCAAAGCAACTGAAGGAAAAACCATTAGGAGAAATGAAGCCTTCAAGATAAATGACCAAATAACACAGTTAATGTATTCATCCCTGACAGTTTGCTTTCACTGTCGATCTACATCATTTCCGTATCATGAGTTCAGACAATGCACTGAATTAAAGCCTGAGATCACTTTGGGAGCATATCTATGGTGCATTACAATAGATGAGTTTGTTAGATGAAGTTGTTGTGATATCATCACAGATTAATTGCAGGGACCCCGCAATATACAAGCAACACTGCTCACGTAATTAAATGAATAGTTCACCATTTTGGAAAATAAACTACACATTAGAATATCAATCATCATCAGCATCTCATGTCTGAGCAGTGAGTGAGCAGTGGATGGATCCAGAACAAGACACAGTCAGATCAGGTGACTGTAAAATGAAAAGATAATGTACCTACTGTAGCAGCTAATTAAAGCTGACTGATTCATTTATATCTTGTTTGTTTAATTGGTGCCCAGTCAGAAACATAAAAACAACAGTTTGTGGTTTTATAGTGCTACTCATTGCTGTAAGTTTTGATACTCTGGTTATTTGCCATCACCACAACTAGACCCAGGAGAGAGAGCTAATACTAGCTACACGCTCCACTTTCTATGATGTACAAACACAGCAGTGAGTGCAAAGGAGCTGAAAGTGTCAGGTATTGAACGAGCTTCAACCTCAGAGGCTACGTCCATCTTTATTTACAGTATATGGTGTTGAAATAGCCTGAGATGAAAAGTAGTAGTCCCACATCAAGTGGGGGTCACTGTCACAGTAGCAAGCTAGGTTAACATCCACTTTTGCAGGTGAAGCTTGTTAGCCTAGCTACCTTGTTGACAGACAGCTGAAAATGCTAACGGCAGGCTTGTTGAAAAAAGGGGAAGAAATCCATTAGCATTAATGTCTATAGGAGCACACCACAGAAGTTAGCATTGACAGCTTTCAGGATGTCAGTCAACCCCTGCACATGCACAAAGAAAGGCCTTTCCCACAACTGTTGAACTGCGTCCCTCATGAAAAACCATGTTGATAAACCATGTTGGCAATATCAGGGGGAAATATCTATAGCTTGTTCAGGTGTTCTTGTTTTCAGGTTTTTTCAGCTGAAGTTTACATGGCAGCAACAGCAACGGCAGATATTTTCAGATCAGTTTATGAACGAAGAAAATGACTGACGTTAGTTTTCAGGATGGAAGGAAGAGGAGACAGGAGATTTGTTCCCACACATGACGATAATGTAAGAAAATCAACAGCTACTCTGAAGAATGTTGAAAAAGAGCAGACAAGCTTTCACAGTCTTCCATCACAGTTTACCCCTCTCCCCACACACACACACACACACACACACACACACACACACACTCACATAGCAGCTTTACCTCTAGTCGGAGGTATTCGCTCTGCTCCTTGGAGATCAGATTGAGGATGGTGCTGCTGTGTTTGCGGGTTCGAACCAGGACTTGGACCCATGTCTTCCGGGCTGGCAGCGGGGACGCCAACTTGTAATGCACGTGACTGTGTCCATCAAAGGAATACTCTGGGACCTCTGGTGTTGAGACAGACAAACACACACACACACACACACACACACACACACACAGATCAGTCAGAAAGTGCTATGATTGAGAATAAACACAATTAAAGTTTTAAAGGCAAGGCATCACTTTTTATCCATTTAGAGCTTCACTCCAGAAGGAAGGAAGTAACCTCAAGTAACTTCAACTAAATCAGATCCTTAATTCCCCACGTATGCAGAGAGCTGGTGGCAGGACAGAATATGCAAAATATACAAGTAGTGTGTGTGTGTGTGTGTGTGTGTGTGTGTGTGTGTGTGTGTGCGTGTGGTTTACTTTGAGTTATGCTTGGTTCTTCTTGTTAGACCCATATTCCCAGAAGTAGTTTTTTTTGTGCACGCCAGGCAGACAAAACCAAGCACACCTAAAATGTTTTCAAAGCCCTTCTTCCATCTCACGGCATATTGAAGTTAAATCTTCCTCTGTCTATTGTTTCCACACGTCTCTCCCTCTTTGTATCGCAACGGTGTAACTTTGACAACGCTTGGTGCTTGATGAGATCCTGCTTGAAGCCTATGTTGTCTTGTGTTTCCCTGCAACTGTTTAAAAGACGCTGTTTGTGTGGATATGAAATCCTTCTAACAATATCAATATTGCAGTAATAAACACACCTCGATCGCTCAGTACAGTAGAGTGAAGTGGGCTAACCTTGCAGAAGCCCCTGCTTGACCTTTGAATGCACCTCTGACATAAGGAAGAACATCTTGGGAAATAGAATTTAATTAAGGCAGTGAAATCCTTCCTCAGAAAATTACAACCCACTCTGCAGTGTGTGAAGACTGATGGATGTCTCTCACCTGAAACAACACACCCCCTACCAACTCAGCCAATTTTTTTTAATGCAATGATGTTTATGGTCTGAATGTCAATAAAGGTAGGGGGGACATACTAAACGTACATACCTTTGAGTATTTAAACATTACTACAGTAAAAGCCTTTTTTCTTTGTTAAAAAAATGAAATGAAAATATAATGTGTATGCCAGAAATTCTATTTAAAATCAGGTGTAAATATACTCCAGCTAAAGCATCTCCAGGCACAATCTCGATATAGGGCGAGTTAAAAACAGACATAAAGAGGGCTCTTTTTTTTTGTTTTTTTTTTTTGGGGGGGGGGGGTGTCTGTGACTTTATTATAGAGTAAAGAGACGACAGGGGTTGAGAAGCAGACTGTGAACGAATTTGTACCTCTCTCATTTCCTAACAGGGACAGGTCAGAAAAAGGACCTCTTTCTTTTCCTTCCTTCCTTTCTTTCTTTCTTTCTTTCGTGTGTGCTCTGTCTTACCAAATTGCAGCCAGCCTGGGTTTTCACTAACTTGCAAATGTAATCCACACAAACATAAACACAGTCTGTAAGAATACCCGCTGCTTTCTCTTCTTTCAAAGAGAAGCGTCTTTTGTTGCCAGGATCATCATCCATGTGCCCCTACTTGGTCACCGGCTCCAGACTTTGTTGCTTGTTCAAAGATATGAATCATCTCATGAATATGCAGAGTGATTCATTCACATTCCTGCATTCATTTATTCATTAATTCACTCACTTAATTACTCATTGATAAAATGTCTTTCTGCCCTCTATTGGTTGTTTGGAGGCTTGGAAATGACACTAAGTATGAATTACTGAGCACAGAAATCACTGTGGACACAGCGTTACAGTAGTTTAAGAGCTACATGGTGCAATTCCCTCAGAGGAATTAAACTGTTTATGAAAGAGATTTTTGCTAATTGAAAACATAAAAAGTAAGTTTTTGTATCTTATTGATCTAATATTGATTTTATGAACTGACATCCTTGCACATTTTAGAGTGAGCCCAGTGGGGGAGCGGGACCATGCGGTACAAGACCGGAACCAAACAAAACTGCAAAGCCTGGCAGAGGGTGCTGCTATCAGCATAAAGCATCACTGGAGGTGCGATCCTCAGTCTGGAGGACGTGTACAATGGGTGGTTCAGGACCAGGCCAATGATGGTCATTAAAGATCTCATCTCAGTCCAACTATCGTCTCCTCCAACTGCTGCAGTCAGGCAAACCACAGCCTCCGCAGCCATGAGGCCAAGATAAAGAAAGAGCTGCTTTACTCAGGCCATAAGGATCCTTATTATGGGCACTGCCGAGGGCTCGCATGCTGCTCTCTGGGTAAAACAAGTATTACACAGCAGTAATGAAGAATCCTCAAAGGGAAAGGCGAGAACTTGACCTATATATGCATGAATTTACAAATAGAGCACATCCCACCCGCATAAAGGATGTCACGAAGCAGAGCGCATTGTATAATGTTAAGAGAGGCATAGAAACAGCAATGGGGGCTAATAGAAGTAATTAACTGTGGTTGGTAAGATCCAATAATGACACTAGTCCACTCGAGCTTTATTTTCTATTCATTTCTATTCATTTACTATTTATATCACAATTACAAAATGGTGTTTCCCCCTTTAATCTCCACAAGGATGTTGACAATAAATTCCTGTTAGGTAGATTTAACACGGCCTCGACTGAAACTTTACACTGCAAATAAAAAATAAATAAATAATAATAATAATAAAAAAAACCTGTAACATGTTAGTGTGTCTCATTTCATCCACTGTAATCCTTACATGAAACCGAATGGTTGCGTTACATAATGTAGCTGGAGCTATAAGCTAGAAAGGTAATTTACACCAGTGACACCAGTGTTTATTTTAAGTGTGATAATTATATGGCCTGTAAATTCACTTACAGCGACAAGTTTATATTTGAAAGCTGTTTTAGGCGATAAAGCATTTATTTTATTTACTACACAGTAAGTTCAGCTGTTGTAGAGCTGTTTTCAGTATAAAACCATTTATCCTCTAGTTTATCATGCTATAACTCAACATAGACACTTACGTTTTTTTTGCCATGTGATCTTTCCAGAACACATGGATGAATTAGTTGTTGTCGATGGTACAGTCTACTGCACATTTGAGGTGTTTCTTTAATGCATATGTTTAAAAAAAATAAGTTTGGCTTACCCTCTTCACACTGGTTTCCTGTGTATCCCGGCACACACTGGCAGCTGAAGGAGCCCCACTCGCCGTGACAGCGACCCCGGTGGCCGCAGGACGGATAGCCCATGTTGACACAGCTGCTATCGGTGGTCAGGCAGCCCGGAGAGCTGGACTGCGAATCAGCCGGGGAGCCCAAATCATACAGCTGAATTGAGGAGATAGAGGGGAGGCGATGGAGGGATGAAAAATGTAAAGAGGAGAGGAGAGGAGAAGAGAGGAGAAGAGAGGAGAGGAGTGACAAGACGTGGAGTATGAAGAGATGCGGATACAAGGAGAAATGAGAAATGAAAAGAGGGAAAGGAGACAGTGTTTAAAAGGAAAGAAAAAGGGAACGAGGTGAGGAAAGGTGAGATGAGAAGATGGGAAGAAAGAAGAGTTGCCAATAAGTAAGTAGCTTACAAACAGGAAACAGAAAGACAAAGCGACAGCAGAGAGCAGGGATTTGGGAAGACACACAGGGGTAAGTAACCGGAGGGGGGGTTAGAGTTTGTAAAGAAAATAAAGTCAAACGGAGAGAAAATGAAAGAACTGAAGAGGAAAACTTTGAAAATGTGTTGAAGGACATGAGCTCAGGGTACACTGTGGCCTTCTTTTCCACTCTCATCTCTCTCTCTCTCTGTCTGGGTCTCTCTCACACCGGAAACAATCTTCTACCAGACAAACAGCACGGCCGACCGTACAGAAAGCTGAAAGGGCGGGAGAACCTTGGACGGCTACATGTGTCCCTCACAAAAGCATAACATGAAACACATTAATATATTCAATCTGTTCTCCCACACTTTATGAGTACTGTTGCTGATGTGGGAATGCAAAGGGGTCGTAATAACTGACAGTGAGTCACAGCATCAGGGAACAGCCGATTGGCTTTGACCTCCAGCAGAGAGGCGTGTTATTGGTTGCTGACCTTTAAAAGGCTAGGTCTTCTTCTGCTCGCCGGGTTTGGATGTAAATTGCAAACACGGACATCAGCAATCAATGACTGAAAGACACATTGGGGTGTTTGCAATTGATTTGACTGTGCATCTGTGTCACTGTGGTGTGTATGTGTGTGTGTGTGTGTATGTGTGTCTGAGCAAAGCACTTGGACTAATATATGAGTTGAATGCAAAAATACACCTGCTCCTGCTTAAATTACAAATCGTGGCCTCAGCTGAGAAGAGTGTCACACCCCCCGCACAGAGACGCTGTAGGCTGTCCTATTTGCCAAGATTAATTTCAGGTGTTGGGTATAAAAATGTCTCGAGCCCACAGGAAGGGAAAAAACAAATTTGAGACCAAAATACAACGGTGAGGGTGCTGGGTACAAGTGAGTGAGGTTTCACCTAAAAATGGCTGAACCTCGTAGCTCTGTCTCGACTCAGAGGAAGTCATGACGGCAGAAACAGGGTTTATTGTCAGAGCACAAACTGTGAATGTTAATGATGGTGATCAATGACAAATTACATGAAAAACCATCATACAGTCACGATAAGATGCTGGCCCACCGTGAACCACCAGAATGACATCAGTGCTACTTGGAATACAGTACATGGCCAAAAGTTTGCAGACACCAATATATGACTGATTCCATAAGTCTCCACTCTGCTGGGAGCCTGTCACGGCCAAAAGTTTTTTTTGTCGAATTTTTCAATGAAATTATCTACCTGACATCATGTTTTACTGAAATTGCTCCTGATGTGTTTTTTTTCTAACAAATAAATGTGGTCAGGGGTTAAATTGGGAAGAGGCACAACCTTTGTCTAGTTAGACTGGGAAAATGAAACCATGCAGCAAAACAATTTGACTGAATGTCAGATGGTGCTATTTGTGCATTTGATGACGTGTGTCTCTGATAATTGATACCAGTAACCTATAAAGCTCATTGTTAATATTGGTTTGGTGTAGAAATCACCTTAAATCTCTCTCTTTGTTGTCTAGAGCAGTGGTTCCCAACCTTTTCCAATGGCCGTAACAATACAGAGGCCGGATGATATGTTTTCTGAGCACTTTTTATTTGAATGATAACAATGGAACATTCAGGACTGAACTGAAAGCAGGGGAGGCACAATTTTGCTTGTTTGTTTGACATAGACTGATCGCTTGTAGAGTCGCCGCCTGTGTCTTGACCTCTTCCGGTTGCTAACAAGCTATCCATTTTGATACTCCAGTTTTCGCCATGGGTGTTATCTTTTATCACACAAGCAGACTAATACATCTTGTGAACTTGAAGTGTTGATGACGGTCCGTGATCGGATACCTGGACTACTGTTATACGCTCAAAACAAACAGAATAATACGTGCACAACCAAAAGACAAATGGAAGATATTAGAGATACTTCGCTGGTATAAAACACAGCCTGTATATAAAACATGCCAGATGGTTGGCGGCTGTGGCACATATCACAACCCATTCTAGAAAGACAATAACACCAAATCTAATCGTTTCTAAATGTGAATCCTTACGTTCAATTGAAGAGGTCCAAATGAAAGAAAAATGCATGATCTAATCACGCATTCCTCAGTCAGAAACCATAGTCAAACTTTTTGCTGAGAAACACTGCAAATCCAACATTAGTCCAACCCCTGTAACTGCAAAACCTCTACGCTTGAAAATGAAGTGACAGTTGTGACAAAACCACAGAAAAACTTAAAGCAGTAATGTTAGACTGAGCGCTGAAGGGAGAAAGACAAGCAGAATAATGACTGGACAAGGATGGAGAGAGTTGAAAACAGACAATGGCGAATGACAGCCAGAGGCGAGAGACCCAACTCAAGAATAGAAACACAATTATAAAATTCCTGTCCATTTTTTCTGGAAAGAGCCTCGTGTTCCCTCCTGCACTGGGCCCAGTCTGTTTGGTCTCCTCTTTATCCACCCCCCCCCAACACACACACACACACACTGTTTACATCATACTTGAATAGGTTTAATGCAGCTGGCATGTTGCTGACATCCTGTATCTCTGTGTGGCTCCAAAACAGAGCAATGCAAATGCACAAAATGCAGACACAGATGCCTACATCACACACACACACATACATACATACTGTACATATAGACGCATACATAGCGGACACAGACAGGTTCCCTAATCACAGGATTAAAAAATATAAAACATACAAACAGACACACACACAGAAGTAAAGTCACAGACAAATATGGAGATGTACAACAAACACACATTTACAGCAAGTACATCTATCAACGTCAACTACCTTAACCACGTCCCATGCACTCACACCTCAAGTGAAACAGATGACGTTGCCATGGCAACAAATGTGACACATTAGCACATTCTGTGATAATAAAAACAACAACAACATCGGAAAAAATAAGAGGAGGGAAAAAAAAAAAAAAAATTACACAATACCGGAACATGTCCATCACCATTATTAATCATCAGTATGTCTACTGTTGCTTGATTTATTATCTGCATGTCCACCCACATGCGTCATGCAGATTTCTTATTAGCACACAACATTTGTGCAGCCTCCCGCTGTGTCTCCGGCTAAGGTACACAACATCAAATACCAGCCTTCAGAACTGCTGCAGCAGAAACTTATATCCTTTTATAGCCCCAGTCTTGAGATTTAACATCTTAATCGAGCTTAAAGGGTCTACTGAATGAATACAGATAAATTGTGTTTATGGAGGTAACAAGATTACACTTTCTAAAAGCCACACTCACCGCCCCCAGAGGCCCCGTGGCGATTTACACACAGCAGCCTCTGACAGATATTTTGATGGAGATTTGTCATTCGTGCACACATGTATGAAACACACTTGCACAGTCAGTTTCATATATATATATATATATATATATGAAAAAGTAAGTCGGTTGATCACATTGGACACACAACAGTTGTGTTAGGATTGTAAGCACTGTGTGCACAGTATGTAAAAATACTGACATCATTATATGGAAGTACTGGCCGGAAGTGACCATTAGTCTAACTACTAGTAGCATGCTCATGTCATTAGCCTCATATTATTGACCTCTTTATTTTGACAGGCTGGTGGTGCTAATGAGTTAACAGGCCCGGGTGTATTAAATGCTTACGTGTAGCAGCGTTGTGCAGTTGACTTGACTGACAGCCTCCACCAACCAGCCAACTGCAGGAAATATGTTCCCAATCTCCCTTCCTGGGCTACAGCATTGAATGATGGACACAAGTGTTTTAGCAAAACATTATGATGTCACGGTTGAGTATTAAGCACCCTCTTCACATTACAATTTTATCCTGATAGACATTTTGATTCCCAACCTGAGGGCCGCAGTGATATTGCAAGTGGGCCGCCAAGTCATTTGCAAAACATTAAAGTTCTGGTGAAAAAGTATGTTTATAAAAAATCAAAATATAAAAACTGTTTTAAATGTTTTAAAACAGAATGATCTTGAAAAACATTTTTTAAAAACTCCTTTCATTCTTTTTTTTTTTGTTTTTGGTATTCATGTTTTGTTTTGTTTTTTCCGGTGATGAACCAATGAGAGGAACTTTAATGTCGTTGCCGACTGGTCCACTTTGCCGGGGGACCCCACCTGTACTTGTTTGCTATCTCAGTCTGATTGCGCGCTAAAAGATCACATCCATGGCAAAAAACTGGAGAATCAAAATGGAGAGCTGGTTCGCAACAGGAAGAATTAAAAGGGTCTAGAGACAGATGGTGTGTCATGGTTTGCCATGGCAGACACCTTTTGTTAGTTTGTTTGGACTTTTGTCACTTCCTGTTTTATTTTATAATTGGTTTCCTTGTGTGTCTCAATGTTTTTACTTCCTGTCTTGGTCCTGTTTCTGTGTGGTGATTGTCTGCCCTGCCTTAATGTGTTTCACCTGTGTTCAATCACCCATGCCTCCCTTGTCTATAGTCTTTGTGCTCCCCTTTGTCTCATTGATCTCTGGGTTTTCCTCGATCTGTTCATGTTGCCTGTTCATGTCTGGTTTGCCCTCGGTCTGTTCATGTCCCCTGTGGTTCCTTGTGTTTTGGCCTGTCGTTTAAGTTCTTGTGTTTCCCTGTGCTTCACCAGTGCTGTGTAAGCTCTTTTGTTTAATAAACATTTTGCACCGTCTCCCCTGTGTTGGCTGCATTTTGGGTCCAGCCTTACTCGCATAGTGACAGATCGTGACATGGTGAATCGACAAGTTACCTCTCCCCGTTACACAAAAAAGAAAAAAGTTGACGCTCGGGTGTTTTTTCTGGACACAAAGTTTGAACTGGCACATCTCAGTGACTCTGAGTGGTTGGCTACATCGGGTTACCTGACCGATATTTTCAGCCACTTAAATGGACTTAATCTCGGCCTCCAGGGAACAGCAGTGAACATGTTCAATGTCCAGAATAAGGTCGAAGTGACCATAAGAGAACTGGAGCTGTAGGTTCAGCGACTCGACAATTCAACTTATGACTCATTTGAAAATCTGTCAGATTTTGTGACAAAGGAACAGATTCCGGTTCCCATCAGCATAACCAAAGCTATCACAGAGCACCTGCAAGGTTTTGAAGACCCAGTTGCGCGAATACTTCCCCATCCCAGATGCGCAGTGAAGTTGGATAGAAAAACCCATTCAGCGACGAGGCCCTCGCAGCCCTGGGCGCAAAAGAGCAAGACAGTCTTGTGGATCTCTCCTGCGACACCGCATTGAAACTGGTGTTCTCACAGAAGCGAGTGAAAAACATCTGGCTTCATCTTGCTTCTAAGTATCCCGACTGTTGAGCCAGATCTTCCACTGAGACTCCCACTGTTGTGCCAGACATCAAGCATTTGGTGGCAGCTATGCAACATCAGCCGTCTCATTAGATGAGTCAACATATTGTTGACCTACTGTTGAACCAATCCACTGCTCTATAATTATCAATAAGTACGAGTGCAATGTTTTAATTTTGTTTTGTTGCAATTGTTGCTTTGCTTATTTAAATATTTTTCTTCTGCTTATGCCTATAGGCTGAATTTACAGTATAATTACATTGAATTTGTGTATGTTTTGATTGTGTATTCTCGATTTGATATAAAACATCATTTCATTCATTGAAAATGAACCAGCTGTGGATACGTGTCAGGGATGAAAGCCCCTGTATGAGCCAGCAGTGGATGTTGCATGTAGTGCAAAAGGACAAACACATACTGGAGCAGGAAGTAAATCCACTGGTGATGGACTGTTGTTTTTAAAACCATGACGTCTTCATATTGTTGGCATTTTTTAATGTTGTTTCTTTGCAATAATGGCTGCTGCTTGTATTTAAGTTTGGTCTGGCTTTGCCCATGCTTAATTTACAGCATAGACCTACATTGGTTTTATGTTTGTTTACAGGCCTATCCATTTATTTCTTATTTGTTTAGCGATACCATTATATATTTCGTAATCATTTATTTGTTAAATAGCCTATTGCAGACAGCCCATTTTATGTAGTGCAGATGGACAGCTCCTTCAAAACTCTGTAATACTGAAAGTGGTGCAACATGTTTCAGATGCTGTTTTTGCAGAACCCATTATTTGGGTCGGATGTGGGTCGCCAACATTTTTGACATTTTCAAGTGGGCCTCGAGTTGGAAAAGGTTGGGAACCCCTGGTTTAGATAAAACATTACTCAGCTTTAAATAAAGTCCTGCTCAGCTGCAGTATCATGTCTATCAAGATCATACACCTGATTCCACTTTTGTTTCTTTATTACAAAATAAGAGCATGCATTTATTCAACCCCCACCACTTGAACATTTGAAGAACTAGCTTCACTGAAAGAGTCCAGCAGTTGCTCATTTCTTGTATCCAATTTGAAGTTGTCACTGCGGCAGTGTTCAGTATAGCTGCAAGCAAGACTGTGGCAAAAACAACCTGTCAAAGTTTCTGTTGCCTCCTACGAAAGTGTCATAAAAGATGAGAATCACTGCTCCCCTCCAAAAGTGCCATGATCAGATCGAATGTAAATCTGAATGCAAGGCTCATTTGGGATGCAAATATGAGAGTAAGACATTTTCCCTGGCAGCAAGTAATATTACTTCTAAAAGATTCATAAGTGAAATACTGCATATATGAGCAGTGAGCAAAAAATCTACATCTAATTGCTAATGTGCTTGGTCATTCTTCCATTTGTTTTTTTGATTCTCAGGGAAGCCACATCTCACCCACTCTGCATCAGCGGGAATTCAGTCTAAAATGACATTTTTGTCTAAATACAGTTATGTCTAGCAAAACTCAATAGTTTTAGACAGGCAGTGGCAAAATTTCTCACTTAGTTACAGGTTTATTTGATGCCAAACTTTATTTGATGCGGCGGAAAATAAAATTTGAATCAAAATTTCAGGCTTTCGAAGGCAGCGGGTTCACAAAAGGCTATCATACCTGAGGCCTGTGTTCATACAGGAATGGTATGGGTTTTGTTGGGGTTGGGCTCGGATTGTCATGGTCGAGCATGGAGCCCTTAATTTTTCACCTCCAGCAGAGCAGTAGAGGGTTACTTGAAAGTCCTGACTTGGAAGTCAGATTGGGCAAGAGTGGAAAGGTTCATATTCCATTTCACCCTTGGAGCGCACATATGTAGTATTTGAAGGCGCTTTGAGGTTACAGTTAAAAGCATAAAAAAAACATCTCTTACGTCGCACAAGGGTGCTGTAAATGTTGAAAACCTCTTATTAATCCATTTATCAGCTGAGTGCAGGTGTGAGCTTGAGTTTGCTTGCGTCCTGGTGTGCTAATGTTTGTGTGGCTATATGTGGGGGTGTGTGTGTGTGTGTGTGTGTGTGTGTGTGTGTGTGTATATGTGTCATTTCTGTGTGTGTCACCTTGCTATCCACGACGAGGTTGCGAATGCAGCCGGCGAAGTGTTTATGCTGAAGCTGGGGGTAGATGTAGGGGATGTCCTCGTTGACACCGCCAAGCTGCAGGACCTGGCTCATATTCAGGTGTCTGAAACACACAAACACACGGACACACGCATATACAAACTGGCACTGCTGACAATCAGGGCTCATGGTACAATTAATGCATGCATTGCCATATCCTTGTCATTTGGATACAATTGTTGGAATGACTTGGAACTCAAACATGGAGGTGTTGACATATTTGAACACAATATGATTTTGCCGCATAATTAGTGACATTTTTGTAGCCACTGCTGTAGCTTATGACCAACCTAATGTTATCAGCTTTTCAACATTTAACACAGAAAATCAAAGGTGACCCTCAAAAGAATGCACTAAAAGATGCTCCTTAGAGCTGAAGCTGTAGGTTTGTCACTATGTGTAAGCGTTTACATAATGCACTTAGTCATTTGATCTTTTTTGAATACAAACATATTGATAAGTGCAGCTTTAAGATGAAGACCACAATACCATGCAAAGGATGGATGAAACTTGAGTTTCATTTAGTTTCTATAAAAAACATTAACAGCAGACAGATAAGAATGGAGTGATGCACAGTTTAAGTGGTACAGAGTGATACAAGCATAAAAGTCTATACATCCTATGAGCTTATTCTCATTTTACATGTATATTTGTCCACAGCCCTTTCATGATAATCACCCTATGATTATGTTCCCCTCACTTTTTACGTCAAGTAACGACTTGGAAATCAAAAGTCTTTCCTCTGGCCCCAATTAAAAGGACATCAAATGACCCTGACACAAATTCCGCCACGTATCCTCACGCATAAAGTCACAGCTCTCTTTGAAAAAAAGATGCGTGTATGTGTACGCTCAGGTGTCTGTGCGTACCTGTCAGTGTTGGGTGTAACGCCTGTCACTTCACAGGAGGAGTGGTCCTCGGTGGTCAACCAGCTGCCCAGACCCTCCATTTCCATCACCGCTGCCCCTGAACAGCGATCCAGGGTGAAACGCACTTCCTGCAGAGAACACACAAACAAGCACGTGCTGGATAGGACTAATGTTATCAGACAGTATATGCATCAATAAAGCTCCCTAATTATTGCCTTTACAATGAATTTACCTCCTGTTGCCCTTTTACCATTATAACTATAGTTGTATCTGCCTGTCTTACTGTCACTTATTTCATTAGTGCATAATACATTGCTGCTGCTTATTATGTCTCTTCTTAAAGTGACAAATGCTTAAGCTGGTTAAGCACAAGCCATGACAACCTATTTCTAATCAGCTCAAGCTCAAGTCATTTATCCCTTCTACTGTTTGACTCTCTTTAAAGGTTAATAGTAACATAAGAAAATGATGAACGAAACAAAACAAAGTAACATTAAAGTTAAAGACAAGGTCAGACACAAATGTTTTTTGTTTTTTTTTAATCTTACACATGCAGCTCACATCACACTTACCTGATATAAAAATTGGCACCAAACTAATCACAATTACTCTGCTGGTTAACAACGCTCTGTGTGCGCTAGTGTTTTAGCATGCAGTTGCAGCCATTAGTACTGTGTTGAAACAATACACAGAACTAATGAATTTACCTTTTTCACATTTGTGATGAAAGCTTTCACATGTTGTCAGAATACAACCTCGCCAAACTCATTTATATGTCCGAAGAACAGATGATTTAATTGCAATATCTCTGTCAGATATTTAAATGTATAAATTAGTGTAGGGCATTAACTTTAACATATTCCCACTTTGGAACGGTAAAACATCAATCTTTATACTTCAGATAATGTTAGACATGATTAATAAACATATTAGGCCATATGTAAGAACACTTTTGTATTCTTAGTTTAAATCTCTACTTGTATATATACTTATATACTTGTAATAAATTGCCTCTTCCAAACTGAAAAACATCAGCTGTTCATTAGTATGAGTGCTTTTTAATAAGAATTTACCATAAGCATAAACAAAACCATAAATTGCTGTAAGCTGTTCCACTCACACATTTTTAAAGATTTAGTTACTAAAATGTTTCCAAAGAGTTAAAAAAGAAAGTCACACAAAAATCGCAGAAAATATTAATAGAGCTACCAATAAAAAGATAGATAGATACTTATAGATATATACTACTATTTATTCCCTAAGGGAAATTCATGTGTCCATTAGCTCATTGCTGATAATAATAATAATATTCATAATAATAATAATATTTCAAAATGTTAATAATAAATAAACAATAATAATTAGATTAGTCCACTGCCTTTGGCTGAGGTGTTGTATAGCCTGATGACAGTGGGAACAAAGGATCTCCTGAGATGAAACGTTTGCTGCAGCTGTAGCTGCTTCTCTGTCCTGTCAGAATGTTGTGGAGAGGATGGTTGGTATTGTCCAAGATGGCCTCCATCTTACATTGTATGCGTCTCTCCACAACAGTTCTGAGTGAGTCCAGACTCCTGCCAAGAACAGACCCAGCCTTTTTTGATGTCAATGACATGTCGTCAGAGCTGTGACAGAAATTTAAGAGTGAAGGGTTTGACATGAAGTTACTGTCAAAAGAAGATGACAGTAAAGGGAGGTGGGCGAGATAATATCATACAGTAGGTGATGTTAAACTGTCCGGTACGACTGAGGATGTTCCCCTGGACAGCGACTTGCATAAAGACACTGAAACAGCCGTTGAACTGAGGTAATGAACTGTATAATTGATGGTTTTACTATATACAGTAAAATGACAGGATGTTTGTCACTTCAGGCTTGTAGTTTTACTTCAAACCTAGTATCAACAGGAGGCACATGTTTTCAGACACAGCAGCTAATACACTGTATACCACCAGCTCAGTAGCATCAACTAGGTCGATAGAGGCACATAAACAGTGGATTAAAAAAAGAATTAAACACTGACACTTACTTCCCTGTATATATCAACACTTAACTTCGATTGTAATGTTACTGTTATTGTTTGTGAATTGCAACAGCTGGCATCTGTTGTAGTGTTCACAAAGGATAACGCTAGCTTGCTCAGACTAACTAACTATAGATCATAATGTGTGCTGGCTGCTGTCACTTCTGTTCAGTCTGTCAGAATATAACACTGACTTTTTATACATTTTTTCACATCATGGGTTTGTCGCCTTAATGGCCAATTTAAACTACTGCTTGCACACTCACTACATGGAGGTGTGTGTGTTAGCACACTGTGTGAGCAGCAGCTTCTGTTGTTTTCTGTTTTTTCAGCTGGAATCATGGAATATCATTGTTATTGGTTTCATGACATCCTTAATTTACACTCACAACAATAAGTAAACAACTTCAGTCCGCTACAAGTTCCCATAGTTTCAGAGGACAATGGCAATGCTTCCTTAAGAAGAATGATCTCAAATTTCTTCTGCTCTATTATTCCTACAGTTTATTGTTGTATGTTGTCCTTATCCCATACAGTTCACAGTTTAAAACACTGTTCATGGTGAGATTCTTGGCTGCTGGCTCACAAAGTAAATCTCCAGACAGTAGCTCTGTCCTTGCTGCTTTTGATCTCATGCCGTCACACAACCAGGTTAGATAAGCTGACTATTCAGGACAACTGAATAGATTCACTTGTGATTTAGAATAATACCATTGTGATGCAGCATAATCCCTGCTGTAATAACAACATTCTCAATGCATTTTTGTAGTCAAGCGATTCCGGGTAATGCTGTCATATTATTCCAAGTCTTGGTGCATTCATGTATTCATTTGGTCGCTCTCATTCTGAACACCGAGCAAAGTACTCATGTTCATGCATATGTCAATGTGAAGCTCACCCTGACGTCTTTCATTCCAAAGAAATTTAACAGATAAAAAACGATGAACAATACTGGTGAGTTTTTTGTTACACTGATGGTATGTTACTGTGTAGAACAGTTTGGTACAGGGCACAAATTACACACACTAACACACTCACACTTCAGTGGCAATCTAGTGGTTCCTGATTGCAGGCCTTTCTTAAAATGGTTAGCCTGCACTTAAGCTTGTGTAAATAGTTTATTTGAAGGGGGGTGACATTAAGAGTCTTTGAGTAAGCATCTACACAAAGCAAATTTAATTGACCTAACTGTAACAATTTTAGGTTTTAATCAAATTGTCCTCTGAAGGTGCTGGACATGAAAAGGCATTTATTTTTGGAAAGTTCTGACAAAAATCTGACTCAGTCCTTGCTTTTACTGCAGCGGTCCTCATCCATGTTGGGTTGATTTCACCCAAAACAAGGTTGAGATGCAGCCGGTCCAGCTGCTTCAGAGCGTCCTAAGCTCAGAGTGAGACTGTGAGGCTGGAAGTACTCAGCCTGGGTTATATCAAAGACTCTAAAAATAGGATCACTGACTGTCTTCTTGATATTTAAGAGGGACAAGAACTATACGGCGGTGGTTATGAGCGAGTCCTCGGAGGTGAAGAGCTCAAGGCGGTCCTCGGTGAAATGAAGATTAGCTTAATTTCGCTCTAATTGAATTCGCCAGAAATGATCCTGGGAAGAAAATGTCATAGGAGGGCCATTGCAATCATTCGTCTCACTCATCACTATTACATCCCTTTGTACTGTACAGTGCAGAGAGTTCTGCACCGCTAAATTACATCTTAACATCTTCCCCATTTGGATCCTTGGGAAATAATCATGTCAAGTAGGATTGCATGGGGCCAAATGACTGATATCTGGAGTTCATGAGATGAAATAATTTTGGAAGCCCAGCTATAAGGTAGTGTTCATTTGTTCACGACAGGAATCATTGTTTGCACCGAATACGTTTGTTTAGTTTATTGTTTGGCAAACAATTATTACTCCAATGTTGGAGAGCTCTCTTTTTTGCTGTTATATGACTGGTCCAGAATGCCATGATCGAGCATGTTCCCCTGCCACTGGTGTTCAGAACTGATGGAACAGGCAGAATTTATTTTTGGTCTATCTACTCATAACAACTAAGGTTCAGAGTGGTGCTCTTAGAATTGTGCATGAAATATGGCCAAAACTTAAATTGAGTTTGTGGAAATGACATAAATACCAGGACGTAAGCACTGCCCAATAATATAAAGTCTAATTTCAGTCACATCATTTGCAAGATGCAAGAGCAACTTCTTTCTTGCATGTGAGCCATTGTGGTAGATGTTCAACATGTGTGAACACCAACAAAGGTGCAGATCACCTTCAAAGCTACACTGTGTTAGGGGTTTATTGGCTTTTTTTCCCCCTCATCCACAAACATGTTCAGTAGTAATGTCCTCTACTTTATAATCTGCTTCAACATGCTGACAGCATGGGCAGTCTCAGAGGACAAAGAGGTGGTTATAGGAGCTGAACTCTTCTCAGGGGGAAGGACATAGATTATCACTAGCACTCATACACTTTAATTTCTTGTCTTGTATCAGTAAGTGACATGTCTTCGCCCACATGGGTGCAGAGAGGATGAACATGGCATGTTTATATCAACATGACAATTGTGCAGTTGTCTGCCATTTTACACAAAAGTCAGAAGTCAACAGAATGTTTTAATACAGGAAAACATTTCTTGATTTTAGTAAGAAAAGTGTGAAATTGAAAGCAAAAAAAACAAAAACAAACAGCCGCCCCAAAAATAACCTGTTTTTCATCCTCTAGTTTTGCTCAGTGTGAATCTACTTGAAGCTTGTTTGTTAAGTGGTGATAAATGGCGGTTGGTGTTAAATGGGTGAAGCGTCCCACCTTGCTGTTGCTGCGGACATCCAGCCGATGCCAGCGCCTGTCTGCCACGTTCACGTTGCCTGGCAACTGTAGTACCACTGTGCCAGAGCCGTGGTTGATTTTCAAGGTGGGGGTCCCATCTATCAGCTCTAGATGGAGAGAGAGAAAAGGGGAGAGCCGGGAGGATTGGTGAGGGGTGAGATTACTTTCTTTGAAATCAGCAGGTTTTAAGAAATATTGAGTTTTAAGAGCTGCTGTCAATAGTTTGGTTTGTTGACATCCAATATTTGATGCTGTTCAAGTCTCTAAAACAGCATTGAAATCACTGTAACTAAATGATGCATGCCAAAGAATTAAGTGCATAAAATTGCATATATTATGGAGTACACACTGACAGTGTGGTAAACTGCTAACGTTGTCTCTGTATATCAACATTAATGAGGATTACTGCACAGAGCCTGTTGTGATATCCTTCTTTTTTTTCTTCACATTTCACGGCAGTCAACAAACATCAGACAAAAGTTATTACATTCTATTTTCTGATTTACTCAAATGGGAAATTAAAAGTTAATGAAGTGGTTAAGGCTGCTTGCTGTGTGCATATGTGAGGAATTACGGGATCACATGTCTGCCAACCAGCACTGGCAATCCATCATCATGCATGCCGAACCTCAAAAGTTCATACAGCCACATACCTGTGAACACTAAGCATCTTATTGTTTCTGCTCATACTGCTGTGGCTGCCTTGACTTCTTACTTCGTGCAACAGTAGCCTCTATTTAGAGACCGCATTACAACTTTCAAAATGTCAATATCTGGACTTTATAAAACCGGATCTCCATTTTTACTCCTCTAACGTGTCTATGTTATCAGGTCAAAAGGATAAAACTGGTGTTATTTTATTTTTCCTCCTGTTGCTGTTATTGCCTGTGGAAAATGTCTTCCCACAGTCAGAAGCAGCTTTGATTAATGCTGTCTGTCATGTTAGTGTTCTGCAGTGTTTTATCACACAGCTGATTGTTACATTACACCTTTTCATTAATCTGCAGTCTGCAGCAGCGAGGACAAGAAGTAAACTTCTGGAAAAAAAAAACCAAAGAAAAACTGTGTCAGTAAAATGATTTACATTCAATTCAGGAAATGTGAAAATTACTACTGTGACTGCAGCGACTTCACAGAAAATATGTTGTAATTGTGTTGTTTTGAAGTTATGGCTTATGTGAAGACTGTTGTATGTCTCTGCTGGTTGTATTCAATTAAAAATAATAATAGGCCGTCACAGTTCATGTCCAATAGCTCATTGTTCCCAATTTTCCCCATTGCCACCCCTGCAGCTACATTTCCCACGCTGCCCACCGCAGAATTAGGGATTCAGTTTCCACCGAAGCATTTAGTTCTCATGTTTCATTTTGAGTACTCCCATTTGGCAATTTCCTGGTTATCGCCTCGTCCGGCAAACTGAGGTGGTTACTGTTACTGAATACTAGAGTTATAATTTAGCCCAAAAAATAGAAGTCAAAACTCCAGTGTGAGTTTTGCTAACTTCTAACGTTGTGTTCATTTATAAAACAGACAGTTCTGCTCTTTGATTAGCTATGATTGGCTGAGCCACACACGCACAGTGTGAGCGGGTCTACAGTGTGAGTGGTATACATTTACTGTCTCTTAAGTGGTCGTGGTTGTGATTGTTTGTTCATGTCACAACCTAACAACAATACAACACTAGAAACAGTATGAATTTATGCCTGATTTTGCTGCTTGCTTTTATCTGCTAACTTATATCTGATGAACTCATTACAAGATCATATTAGTCTAACACTCTCTGCTCTCCCTCCAAAAACAGTTCAGTAATGATAACAATAATAGTATTATTAAGCAAAGTAAAACAAGTTTTATTTCAGTTTTCACTTTTAAATCAAGGTTGCATGTTTAGGTCCCTCTAAATTTCTGAGATTGCTAAGCAACGTCAGTAGCTCTGCTGCAGCAGTGAAAACAAAAGAGAGAAGAGAGATCTGTGTTGCCAGATCTCGACAGGTCTTGAACAAAGTCAATTTTCTCCTGGTCTGTCCGTCTGAAAAAATATCATTGTAATGTCAGAATGTTGTGGAGATCTGTGGCTTGTGAAAAATGGATCCAATATTTATTTTGGTGACTACATGGGGTGAAAGAATCATAATCTGTGATCACATTCACCACTCCCATTGAAATGAGCGGACTCTGACCTGCCGCCGGTCTCCTAAAGGGGAAGGTGACAAAACCCATGTGCCGCAGATACAGGAAACGATTGTAAGTGCGCCGTCTCTTTTCTCAACCGTCTCTGACGGGCCTGTAAGAACTCCAATGTGAGGCGCCCTGCAGGCATCCTAACCAGAAGCCTCCTACAATTGCACAATTAATGACGATATCCAGATAAATACTAATAATCAGCTCCACGTTGTGCCTAACGACCCCCCGTATCTGTTAACTGAAGCCTCTTGGGGCTTATTGCTTTAGTTTGAGTCAGTAGAAGTTGGAAGTCAAAGAGAGGCTGACAAAAATCAAATTCTCTTCTTACTGCTCTTCAATCTGCCGTGTGTCTGACTTCAGCGGAGCTTTCGTCATCCCTCTTGCTGCATCTCTCGCAATGTCAGTCTGTCTATCAACACTCTTTCATCTCCTGTCTCTCTTTTACCTCCTGCCTTGCTTCACCCTTTCATTTAGTTTTTCACCATAACTGACTTTTTTTTTTCTTTTTTTTTTTCCATTGTGCTGCTTTCAAATAATTCACATACACTTTCTACTGTCATTCCGCTTTTTAACTGTGCCTTTTATGAAACCACTGTTTTCTATCAAGCTTACTTATGACATGTATCAAGATGTGAACCTGAACCTTAATGTTTGTGTGCAATCGCATCATCGCCACCTTCTCAAATGATTTCAGGTGATAGATCTTACAGCATCTTCACCTTGAGCTAGAATAAATTAGGTGTTGTTGAGTGGGTGAGATGCTGCTCTTCTCTAATTGCCTTGTCAAAGCTGACATGCGCCTTTGTGATGAGTGCCCCATACTTCATTATGCTACCTCTCATACAGGTAAAAAAAAAAAAAAAATCCATTGCCCTGGCTGTGTCATTTTTTAATCCACAGGGAGTGCAAGTTTGCTGTTAGCCTCTCTTTGCCTCTCAACTTTTCTTCAATTACCTGCAAGTTGATTTAGCCTGCTCTGGCTGCAAAATGAGTTGCTGCTGCACTTCAGGAATGATCCAATTAATTTTAATATATTGGCAGAGGCCAGACAATTGACCAGAAAGAAGAGAGTAAATTCAATATATCAGTTCAATCCAAAAACCTCCCTCCTTTGTTTAACTTATCCACTGTGGTCTTTAGGCTCTACCTCACTCTCCTTAAATCTTGGTCACCTTATTCATTCCCTTCTCTCATTTACTGCCCCCCTGGGACCCTTCACCTTTTTTTTTTTTTTCTTTATCTCACTCATCTCAGTCTCTCAAATTTCCAGTCTTCAGGCTGCCCCCTCCTCACTCTCTGCGGAATTTCTGTCTTTCTTGAACCCCAGAGTATGCTAACGCTATCAGTGCCAACCCTCCGTTTACACCCACACTGGGGCAGCCAGATATGTCAGAGCCGGCAGTGTACACTGACGGCCACAAAGGACACCTGCATAAGTCTGACTAAAAAGATCTTTTCACAGATGTGCATATGGACATATGTATGTTCGATGTACGCACAGACAGACACCCAGAACCCAGTTAAAAGGTAGATTGACCAACTGATCGCCTGCCACGTCTGAGGAGCGTTCTTGTCAAGATTGACGTGACATTATCCCAGGAGATGAGGACAGACTTCAGTGGTCTCAAAGGAGGAGCACAGGGGGAGAAGCATAGCAGCAAGAAGAGAGAGAATGGGTGGGGAGTGGGGGAGTGGGGG
>NW_019525450.1:1489888-1494155 GCF_002814215.2 Seriola lalandi dorsalis
GGCTGCAGGTGACAAGTGGGATGATGGACAGTGAGGGGAAATAGATGAGAGATGAACAGTGCAGGCGAAACAAAAGGGAGAATCAAAGGGTGACAAGCAGAGAAGAACACGAGGAAATGAGAGGACAAATAGAAAGCAGATGGAGGATGCAAAAGAAATAAAGATTCTGATATGCTCCAGTGCCCCAGCTTCATCAAATGAGTGTGAATCAGATCAATCAATTATTTTTTGTTAATATACTTAACAGACTTGCAGCAATTAAAGCTGTGTAAATTCAAATGTTTTTTTTGTTTTTTTTGTTTCAAACGAAGAATATATGAGCCTGATTTATTCATCAAGAATGATTCTCACAATCTGCGATGAGACAGGAGGACAGATTATTATCAGGCGCTCTATGAGATGTGGAAACCAGACAGATCATTCTATCATTCAGTCTATTAGTGATAATCATACAATAGTAAACAAACCCCTTCAACCAGGGTAAATGAATAGGACACATACAGGAGTCCTATTAGTGCGTGACTAAACATACTTTAAAGGTCCCATATTGTATAATGTGAGATTCCCATGTGTTCTTTGATTATGAAGCAGGTCTATGTTATGTTGAAAGTAGAAAGCGCTCAGTCCACAGTACAAGCCGACTTCCTGACCTTTGTGATGTCACAACATGGCAGTCACCGTTCTCAGCCATGCCTCAAGCCCCGCCCAACTCGAATCACCATCCAACCTGTGTTTACCTGAAATCTTTTTATTGGATCACTCAGAAAACAGCCACTGAGATAATTTTTGGTTCTTAAAAATATACACAAATATATTTTCTTATGGATCAATACTTCAAATAAAAAGTGTAAAATGAGGACCTTTAAAAGTAAACTATGAGAGAGAACACTGATGAGGCAAAAACCAACAATGAATTTAACCAAAGTAGCCAAAGCTTTAGCCTAGAAGCCGCTGTGCAACCGAACATTATTTTTTCATCAGCAAGAGGGAGAGAAAAAGACAAGTAAATGGGAGATCTGACATTCAAATATTTGTTTCAGGTTTGGGTTTGGTATCAGCCTTGATACTGACCTTATTAAGAAGGTCAGGTATGAGCCAGACATGATATGTCAACATGAAATACTTTTGGATTTTCAGCTCTTCTCTTCCTCATTCATTTTCGCAGCTGTGAGATAATTGTGATGTGCTTTGGTTTGTTTTGTTACTCCCTCGTCACCACAACTAATTTCTCATTGCATTTGTGTGATTCCCATACAAGACATGTATGATTGAGAGAAAGCTTCTGCCTGCTGGTTACAAGTAGAAATGAAATACATATCACTTGCATTATTATGCATGGTTTTACTTTTCATAGCCTAAAACAACATTAGATCTGTTTTTGTCCTATGAAACTCCAGCAAATATTCAAAGTAAAGCCCCAAGAAACACTTAGCAACATTATATTCTTAACAAATGAACAGCAAAACAATAGGCAACCAAGTATGTGCTGGAAATCTAAATAAATCTATAGTTTTCACTGTGATAGAGAAGCTCTCAGGGATTTGTCCCTCTCGTCCAAACCATGTGGGAAATGCTCCAGAGCTGGAGAAGAGAACGGATCGATTTCTAGATCACTTATTATTTGCAGAGTTACTTTAAACTGCAAAGTAGAAATAATTAAAACTCTACTATAAAAAATATAAACTATAAAACTATATATAACTATAAAAAAGATGCATTATTTTAAGATTAAGATTATTGTTCTTATCATTGGCATAATAACTACTCAACTTCTCTTTTGATGATTTGGCAAAGTTGAATGGAACTGAATTGAGAAACACAGACAGACACATAGAAACAGAGACAGATAGAGAAAAAAAAGCGAGAGATGAGCTGGAGAGGCATGCTGGGAATGCAGCAGGCTGGCAGGCCAAATGGGTAGCTACATCTTCATAGGGGCCAAAATGCCTTTTAAATGCTCTGGGTGTACTAGGGTTAGGACAAGACTTTGCTCTTAAAGGGGTCATCCACATGACCATGCTTCTTATCTGCTCCTCATACGTAATTCATTACCTCCTACTCTGAGACAGACAAGAGGGAGGGGGAGAGAGAGAGAGAGAGAGAGGGAGGGAGGAGGAGAAGAGAGAAAGCGTGTACGCTTTGTGTGCAAGGAGAGCTTGAACTCCCACAGAGTTGGGGCTCTTAAATATAAAAAATGTCCTCCTCTTCTGACGGCCTGGGGATACACAGGAGTCAAACTGAGAGCATATGGACTGCATAAACAGCATTACAAATCATACTGGTACACACACATATACCCACCCATCACCCACACAAACACACATACACACACGCAGGAGCAGTCACATATACACTAATGCAACAGAGAAGTCAGCCTGCGTACAAATCAGCAGGTGATGCAGCAAGTGCAGAGCAGAGATCTTCTTGTATAAACGATCTGTCAGCTAGCTAGCCAGCCCCGCAGCCAACGCATATTGGATCCCCGCATCCAGCAGCAGTTCCTATTTGAAAGCCATTGCAGAGCTAAGCTGGGGGGCACTGCTACAAAACAGCTCTGTGGAAAATGAACATAACGCCAAAGTGAATCTGTGTGTGTTGATGTGTGCTGTTGTTCGCTTTTTCTTCGATTTGCGGTCTTTATTCATGAATCAGTCCTGTTTTCTCAGAGTGACACCATATGAATAAATATCAGACTATAGTGCATGCTGAGAATATGTTCTTCAAGAGAAGAGTTAAAAAGAAACGCGCCCTCCTTACAAGTCCTTATCCGACCCCCCTGCCAGCAAACTTTTCCCACCCTCTGCAAAGGTGCAGTAATTACACAAATTTAATTTGTCTTGTTAATTTGTCTATTGATTGGACAAGCACTGGCCTCTGGCTGGCGGTCTTTGCATGCATGTGTGAGAGAACGGTCCGGCGTGTTTGCTCAGGAACCTGAGAGGAGGTCTGAAGCTTCCAGCCATGTTTGTCATTTATTGTTGACCTCGTCGCACACAAAACGTTTCTGTGACAATCAATTTCACTAATACAACTGAGGGCAAAGTGTAGCATCGCTGATCAGGCCGGGTAGACATGATGCTAAGTGAGGCGGTTATATTGTGTGTGGTACCAGGAGTATTGATGCAAAAAAGTCTGTGTCTGACAACGTCTAAAAGTGCAAGACTTGGAGGAATGCCAATAAAATGCTCTTTTCTTACTAATGTTAGGTTAGAAGATTAATACCACTTTTATGTTTGTAACCTAAATATGAAGCTACCACCTGCAACCGATTAGCTTAGCTTAGCATAAAGACAGGAAGCAGAATCTCTCAAACTCACCAATTAACATGTTATATCATGTTATAATGTGTTAAATCTGCACAAGTTGACAAAGTGTAGTTTTATTACAGGTTATGTGCTTGGCAATTTCTCTGCTGGTAATTTCCTGGAGGCTTCTGGCAGTCTGCTGGTTGCCTGGCAACCAAACAGTGATGACAAGTCTTCAGCAAATGCATTGCACCTGTCAAGACGGTGCACAGCAAGTAAGTTTGTTTCCCAGAATATTAAAATATTCCTCTAAGGTAGGCTGATAGGCTGTTCCAAAAGAACTCAACAAAATGACCCAGGATTTGCCAAAGAAAAAAAATTAAATCAGTTTAACTTGTGGAGAAATTTTTCATTTCATATCTTGTGCCATATAGAAGAAATGTGCAGCTTGTAGGCAATCATGTGTTTTACTGGGGTCACCTTGTTCCAATTTCCAATTATTTTGCCTTCATCAATTAAAAATCATCCATAATTGAACGGAAGGACACATCACTTCTCTTAAAAGCGGTGATAACGCAACAGCTCACCAACACCTTGAGGGAATACCTTCAAATTTAGCACCAACATTCACTTGAACTCAAGGATGAAGTGATTAGATTTTGGTGGCCAAAGTTTCAAAGTTCAAGGTCACAGTTCTCGTGAATGCAATATATCAGGAACACCCAGAGGGAATTTCAACAAATTCATATGTTTATTATGACACATTTTCACAAAGTGTCTATTAGGATAATATTATGAAGTGATGACATGTTACATCCAAAAGGTCAAAGGTCAACTTCAATGTGACATCGTAATGTTCTGCAAAATCTTTCCACACATTAAATCTAACCGATTGTAATACAGGTATAAAAACCTACTGCAAGTATATCACAGATCAGATAACCACTGGGAAACACCCTCGGGGGGTGTGTGTGTGTGTGTGTGTGTGTGTGTGTGTGTGTGTGTGTGTGTGTGTGTGTGTG
>NW_019525450.1:1494175-1499449 GCF_002814215.2 Seriola lalandi dorsalis
GGGGGGGCACAAGTGGTAACGACATGAGAAAGTCAGATTGAATGCCAGTCAGACTGGTGGTGGCGCAGCTCGAACAGTGATGAAAAATGTAACTTCAAAGCTGAAGCAAAAGGTGGTCACTGGAAACATGTGGGCCACAAATACCCAGGAAAAGTGATGCACGTTAAATCTTCCTCGACTAAATCTTATCTTGACACAAGCTGGACACGAGCCACATGTTAATAACAAAGGTCTCCTTCCAGCTTCACAGCTTTTATGGACACCTACAAAAATGTAAAAAAACCACCTCCTCTGGTTACAGAGCAACAATCACTCATGTATTACATATCACTGGTGTGAGCCTTGTGGCAGAGAGGCAGCTTTTACAAACAACTGAATATTCATTTGAAATTTTAAGTGCATGTCTGCATTGTTATTAGCTGTAAATGCCTATTAGCTATTCTTAAGCGCTAGTAGTTGAAATTATAAATTAGTATGCAAATACAGTTTGCTGTAAGGCTTGGCTGCATATTTGCATTCTGTTATGCTGCTTTTACAGCAGACTCTATACACCGCAATCAAAATAACTGTTTTCAAAAACGCCAACACACTCCCTGAAACAAATCCTGACAATTATCAGAAGTGTTTGCACACAAAAGCAGCTCAGTTGGGCTGGTACGATTTGCGTTTGTTTGTGGCTTGAGTCGCACATCATGATCGTTCATTTTAAAAGGTTAGTCTGCACTCATGAATAAAATATATGTACAGGATTGTTCAGGAAAACTAAATATTGTTCTTTGAACTGCTGCTCTTTTGTACTGGGCATGTGTAAGAAGGGCTTAGCTGGGAACAAACTGACCCTGAACCGTTCACAAAGATGTCTGCACAGCTGACTTCACAAATTAATAAACGACATTTACATGCTAGTGAAATATAAATGGTTTTAAGGCAACATCTGACGTTCTGGTCTTACCTAGAATACAAGAGGTCATCTTAGGTATGGGTATTATTATTATTATATTATTATATCAGCTCTGTAAAAAGCATGTAATCTCTTCTCCCCCAGTGGCTGAAGATTGGATATAGTACACAGCAACGTTCCCAGTGTGTGTTTGTGTGTCGTACACCTTCTCTGGCCTACACAGCAGGGCTGGCTTGGTACAGCTGCCCTGCGGCAGGATAAAGTGCGGATGAGTGGGCGGCTTTGGAACAGCAAACCAACATCTCAATGAGAAGCTGAAGGTCTGTCTGTGGAGATGTGTGTATGTGCGTGTGTGTGTGTGTGTGTGTGTGTGTGTGTGTGTGTGTATGTGTGTAGCAGTGGGGAATATGACCAGGCTCAATGGGCAGCATCACTTAACAAGGCTTAATAACAAGGTGAAACACTGTCTCGCACACGCACAACATCACACACTATGGCGATACGTTCAAAATAAAAATGATGGAGGTATATTAGTGGGTTCTCATGTGGCACTTAACATTCATGAAATGAAAAAGCAGTTCAGGTTGTACAACAGCCTCAGCCAGCTGCCATTTCTTTTTATCGTCTTCTCTTGCCTCTGTTCCCTCAAACCCCGTATTTCACCTCTCTTTTTCTCCAGCTTCCCTTTGTATCCTGAAACCATTATAGCAACAACTCCTTTTTTAAACTACACTTTAAACTCTAAGCAGTGCCACAGATACACGTAATTGCCTCTCACATTATCATTTCCAGTGCAGCTCCTGTACTTGTAACGCATTTATGTCGGGACAAGACCTTCAGGATTCACCTCACAGCGTGTTTGATTCGGGAGTAAATCGGTCCATTTTGTCTGATTCCTGGTGTAATTAAGCACCAGACTAATATGAGCATCGATGTGAGCGGAGGATTCTTGAAGCTGTGTTTTTTTTAGGTTGAGGTTGAAAAGCATTTCCTGTTCCCTGGTGCCTCGCTAATCCCATTTAATCAAAAACCTTGTTGTGTTTGTTGTTTTACAGAGGACAAGTTCAGATTCTGGTCAGGGAAAGCAACTCTGTGTCACCTTAACATCAACAACATATTTCTATTACTTTGTTCTTCATGTTATATGTTCGCTGTTGTTGTGGCTCGCTGTTTTATCTCAAAATCTAATAGGCATGCAAGCTTTATTACTTCTGTTTTGTTCTACTTTTGTTAACTTTTGCCCTTTATATGCTCTGCAACTGGATCCAATTTAATCAGCTCCGTGGTGCACAAGGACGGCGAGGGTGACTGAAAGAATAATTTAACAATTTTTACAGCACTTTCTTTTATTTTCATGCGCCTCCACTCAGCTTACAGTGTACAGTATAGTCAGTATGTTCCTCCCTTTTATATATCTTTTATATCTAATATTCTTTTAAAAAATCCTATCTGTGCCTTGTATGATTAGTGAGGTGTACAGTTTGTTGTATAGGCAGCCAACTGCAATACATGGCGCCAATATTACTCTTTTCATTAGAAATCAGATACTGGCAATCCAGTGTTGTTCATATCTGAATGTGATGGAGATTCATCCCCCACTACGGCTGGTGAATATGTCTTTTAATAATGTTTGTATATCAGATGGCTTTGTGCATTAGGTGTCCAGGCAAATAAATCCTTTGTGTGGTGTGTGTGACTGTTCTACATAAGCAAAGCCACTGGGAAAACTGCCTTACCTTGCCTAAAGGAACGGTTAACTGTAGAAAGATCTATATTTCTTTGTTCAGGAGGTGGTTGTTGTTTTGGAAACATTTGTTTCATGATTGTCCTGAAGGATAATTCTCGTTTAATCGAACTAGATATTCAACTCTCAGCATCTGGAAACATCTTATTTGAAGGACAAAACGGAGGTGAATGTAAAGTTATCCCTGTATAATTGTGTTTGTTTCTTTACATCACAGTTCACAGACAAATATCAGGTTCAGCTTTGACCTACACTACTCACTTTGGGTTTTACTGACAGATAAAGTGGTTTAGATACATTGTCACAGTTGTGAAAGCTTGTTAACAACCAATCTGCAACCTGAGTCCAAGACCATCAGTGCCCCAAAAAAACCCAGTGCCAACCTCTCCTCTGCAGAACGCCAAATCCTTAGACTTTTGCTATTAATATAGTATTGGTTGTAGTTATTAATAAGAGTTCCTCAATGATAGTATATTTTGAGTGAATCAGTGAATCAGCTATCCTTCCCTGTTTAGGGCGGTGCCCAGGGGATAACCTCAATATTAATCAAAGTTCATAGTTAGTTTCATATTAATGTTTTGTTAATTTCTTCTAATAATCTATAACCTACGAATGTCCAACAATATTTTGATATAGTAAAACCAGATGTCAGGGAGGAGTCAGATACAGGTCATCCCTCAATTTTAACCAATTAAGTAGTTACACACACCTACATAAGCAGTACGCAGATCGAGGGTCATTAGATCATTTTTACCTTGGGGCCCGCAGCAGTTGAACCCTGCCATGGCCACTGGAGTTTGTTGTAGTGATGTTGCTGTGTTACCAGAACTCTGGTATTACATTACATTGTCGTAATGACCAGAAGAAATGACGGCCACCATGAAAATTATGAAAATGAGACCCAAGTTGGAAAAAAATGGATGCTTTTGCTAATGATCAGGTGTCAGCAGCTTCCATCTCCAAATATTGGAAATGGTGCTCGACAAATCATGGTAACACTGTTAGACCTACATATATACGCATACATACTTTAATGCAGTTATATTAAGCTCCAGCACTCCAGCAGACGATGAATTTGTTACGTGCAGTAGGTGAACCTTGAAACAAGTTAATTAGAGCTCTAAATATGTACAGCCTGACTGTAATTACAGTCTGCACAGTGACAAATCAGCCTTTACTCCACTAACAAACCCATTAACTCTTAAGGATCCACTAACACACGCTGACTGGCTTTCAGATATACTCAGACCCTCTGACACCAAACAAAGCTAAAGAAATAATCAAGGATTTAAACTACGAACCTGCTCAGAACGTGCGCACACACACACACACACACACACACACACACACACACACACACACATCCGGCTCTCCAGGCGGACCTCACCTCCTACACACATTACTTTGGCAGTGATGGAACAACAGCATCTCTCCCAAGAGAGAGGACCAAAGCAAGGGAAGAAGTAGCGAGAGAGAGACAAGGAGGCGTGAGTCTCTCAGATTAAAACACTAAATATACCAAGATGTACAAGACATTTTGTTCTCCGTTTCTGTCTGTCTATAATGCCGTCCGCCCTCAATTCAACAAGCTTTATTGTCTCAAAGTTCAACAATACTGCCGCAGCAATAAAAGAAAAAGACCAGCGTTCTCCCTTAAGAGCTGGAGATGTAAATCTGTTAAGGCTCAGTTTACACACTCTTCAGACATTTCTAACCAAAATCCATGGTTTATATCATTGTGAGTAACAGGAGTGTGCTTGACTGACTGTCCACTGCACAGCCTTCCTTTTCTAAATTAGCATTTTTGTAAAAACAATTCTGTTTAAAAGTAATACGCATCAAAATGCATGGGGTGTCACCTTTAATAAAATCAAAATCAACGAGCTTGTGGGAGCAATTGTGTAAGACTGACTGTCACTGCCTAATCCTCAGGTTGTGGCAAGTTAATACACACAGGGAATTAAAGCTGAAATGGATTTCTGTTCTTGTCTTGTAACATTCATTCGTCTTTAGGTGATAAGTGAAAGAGGGGAGGAGGTGAGGTACAATGTCTTTCTCCAGTTTACATCTGTGTTTCTGCCTTAACTAATGATGACCACATATGCAATTTGTTTTAATTTGTCATGTCCTTTTTTTTTAAATTGTTTCCTGGTCTTCTTTTTAGCCTCCATTTCTGAGGATCCAGTTATATCAGTGGCACAGCAAAATCCGCACAATATTGAGTTCAAGCTTGGTGGCATAGTGACTATACTCTGAGGGCGCATTAGGGCCAAGAAAAAATGTCTGTGAATAAAGTCAGAAATTTATGAAAAAAAAAAATTGGCTATTCTCTGAGAATAAAAAGGTAAATTTAAGAGAAAAACTTTTATGAGGAAAAAACCTTCAAATATTCTTTGGGTTTATAAAGTCATCAATTTGCAAGAAAAAAAACTCAGTAATTCAAATGAAGAAAAACTAAATTAAATTTAAAATAAAAACATATTTCTATGTTATTTTTTTTCAGTCAAGCACACAAAGGTAACTGTCCAAGCCATGCCATAAAAAAAGCTTTTTTTCACAAAAGCTTGCTAACCTTTTTTTTTTTTTTTTTTTTTTTTATTTTTTTTTTTTTGGGTTTTTTTTTTTTTTT
>NW_019525450.1:1499499-1529577 GCF_002814215.2 Seriola lalandi dorsalis
CAAGGAAATGGAGAGACAGGAAATAAGAGAATTCATGGATGAGAAGTGAGAATGAGGGGAAAGAAAAAAAAAACAAACACTTTTCTCATGTTTACACAACAAGATGTTTCCCTCCGCCCTTAGATCTCGAGATGAAAACGGTTCCATTTTAACTTGGCGGCGATGCTAATCACATGTCGATCACAGAGCAATATTCATTTAAAACAAATCCGGCAGCCTGTGTGTGAGTGTGAGTGTGAGTGAGAGAGAGAGAGAGAGAGAGAGAGAGTCTGAAGGCCATTTTGAGAGGGATGGGTGGGTGGGTCGTCCTAATTTCAATTTCAAACTGTTTCCTCCAAGTGTCCCACTGAGCATAATTTTCTCTCCTCCATCTTCGTCTGCCGCCACCGCCACGTAAACAGAGGACTGAGATGAGAGGGGCAGAGAGACAGAGACACACAGAGATGTAAAGCAGAAGTGGGCGGCTACCATTAACGCCCCCCCCCCCATATAATAAAGACAAGCCAAAAAATAAATACATAAAAAACATCAAACCAGCCATCACTTGTCAACTCTCTCTGTAACTCTCTACCAATTTCCCTGCCCCCCACCCCCCCCCCCCCCCCCGGTATTTTCTTCTTCAACCCTTACATAATTTCATTCGATACAGAGTTTTATTGAAGAGGGGGAAAAAAAGCTCTAATGATCATGCTAATGTGACAGCAAACTTGTGGGCAAATGGGACAATGTGTTCACAGTTTAGACATACGTGAACAACTGACACCTGTGTCATAAACCATTTCCCCATGTGGAGCATTTTTTTTTTACCCCAACAGAGGGTGTTAAATAAAAGTGGAAGGTGCAACACAGTTAATAACCTATTAAAGCTTCCTCCAGTTTGAACTCTCCAGCTCTACATTCCCTCAAAAGTTAGCGCTGTCAAGACTGCTTGCTATTGATCAGCAGCACTAATTTGCAAGTACAGGTTAAATCAAGATGAATTCCACTGAAATTAATTAGTTTTTTGCTACAGACTTTCACCGCTGAAGTCCGGTGGTTCACAACCACTTTCTTTCAGATATGCACCCAGAGTCATAGCAGATAAACTCAAGTGCTCCTTCATCGGCACCCCCTGTCATCTTCCAAATGTGTTTATTTTAATATTTTAAAACAGATTTTGTTGTTTTTTCCACATGTTTAATTACATAAAAGGTGATTTGTTTTCACACCACTGGACAATAAAAAATTACAGAAGATGGATGTTTCAACTATTTATTCATTAATGGGTCTGAACTTAACTGCCAGCTCACTGCTTTTATGTTTTTTAACCATTTATTCTAACAGTTAAGTTTTCACCAATTTGAATTACAATACATGGTGCTCAGGTGATCCAGCTGCCTGCGGGCACACACTATTTCTTTTTCTATCAAATCATAATTTCTATTATTTCCATTCTATTATTCTCTAATTATCCAACTAGCTACAATACATTTCCCACATACCCCCTGGGATACAAGTTTGCATGGATTGCGCTTTGTCTCTTCTCCCGCACTAAATCCCTCTACTCTTCATCTCACCTACAGTAATAATGGCCACTTATTAAATTAATGCCCCCCTTAGGCAAAACACTTTTTTAATATTTTTTTTAAAACCTGGCATTAAGTCACATCAATTTGCTGTTAAGCCAGAAACAAACATATACTCGAAAGACACAGTTAAAGGTAAATATAGTCTCCCTGAACTCTCCTTCTTCTGCCTCTACATCTGTTCTAACAAAGCTTTTGGACTTATACTCATTTCCTGTTCTGAGGACATTTACCTGCTGGTCCAAAAATGTTAAATCAATTAAATGCAAAGTAAAAATGATTTCCTTCATCTCATCTCAGTTACAGCTGTCCTCACACAGTGAAGAATTCAGAGTCCAGAGCCAGACTGGACGTATAATTGAGCTCCTACCTATGGCCATGAAGTCCTCGTGGTCCCAGGCCTGCAGCTGAGCCAAGGGGCCGCTGTACAGCAGCAGTCCGTCAGCCACGTCCGTGATGAACTCCAGCGACACATGACTCTCGAAACAAGGCATCATGGGAGGAAACCAGGCATAGCCGTTGCCATGGAAACTGTGCTTGTTCTGCTGGCACTCAGGCCCTTCGAACTGAGCTGAGCATTGGCACCTTGAGGAGAAGAGCAAACCAAGAGCCAAAATTACATGAGTTAGTGAATTAAATAAATAGATGACTTTGACTTTTATGTGCCTGTTATTGACAATTTGATTTTCTTGACTAGTTGGTTACTTTCTTACCTTCCGAAACTAGTTAGTGTAAAATACTCCTCTGATCCCCCCCCCCCCCCTTTTTTTTTAACCACTTACTGTATTTTAGTCTTTCAACGTTTTTTTCTGCACATCTGTCTAAGTCTTGTTGTTTAGCCTCTCAGACACCCATCCCCTCCGACTATCTCTCAGTCTCTCTCACTCCGGCTGTTTTACTGATGCAGATGTTCTCATTAGTGGCAAAACCATGGGGAGAATCACTGCATCGCTAGAAAACTCCTCTCTCTGTATTCCCACACATCCACGCACTCATTTGTCCCATAACTTCCTGTCAAACTTTTACCTCTCACCTCCTCTCTTCAACAAAGTTTCACCCTTGGGTTCCTAAATGCAATATCTTTCCCTCTAATTCCTCCCTCTTTCAATCCTTTCTCACTTATTCTACCATCTTTCTTATATTGCAAATTTGATCTTTTTTCTCCATGTGACCCATTTATCTCAACCAACCATTCTTCTCATATTTGTCAGTGTATGTTCAGACTTTCAAAAAAAGTAACCAACAGGATGAAACTATATAAAGACATTTGTTTTGTACAACATGATGTGCGATCAATGCTTTCAAACTAACAAAACAAGCGGAGGCGGGATATTTCAATTTGAACAAAACTAAAAGAAAAACTTGTGTCATCCAGTGGAGAAAGCAAAAACAACAGTAAAACAAGAGCCCAGCTGATTGTACTGTCAGTAGAAAACATTAATATTTCTGCACAGATTTGTCGGAGTGCTGGGAACAGTAGAACTGACGACCCCAGGAGCAGGAACATGAGACTAGGAGGGTCCTTAAAGTGACAGTTCGGGTTATTGGACGTGGGGTTGTGCGAGGTACTTATCAATGGTCAGTGTTTCAGCCGCAGCAGATTCAGATTAGCACGCTCTCAGTTCGGAGAAGCAGCCGGGAACACCGGCACAGAAGCTGAATGATGAGCTGCTGTGGACAGGGCCATCAGCAAAAACGTATTTTAGCCACAAAAATGCCCAAATTAAAAGAAAAAAGTTTACGCTTTGGAATATTTTCACCACTTTATCTTGCCGTCAAACAGTCCTTTTCTTTAGAACTACAGTTTGTAAACCATTCAACTAGAGTATTCCTATGCACGCGCGCAACTACGGCACGCAATGTTTTACTCTGCAGATCAGCTGTTTGAGCCGGACAGAGCTAAGAGTAGGTGTGCTTTGAAAAAAATGTAGTTCCATCGCTCCATCAATGTAGTACATCGCTCAGCTTCTGTGCCAGTGCTCCCAGCTGCTTCTCCAAACTGAAAGCACACTGAACCGTATCTACTGCAGGTAACACACTGACTACAGATAACTACCTAACATAACCCCACATCAACTAACCTGAACTATCACTTTAAGAAGCCTAGAGGTACAAACTAGTTTTTATGTGTAATTTTAGAATATGTGCCATGAATAAATCAATATTGTTGTCTTAAGAAATAATTTGATATATTGTTTTTTGGTGCAAAACAATCTTGGAACCTCTCAGTATCCTTCCCCCCGTTACAAGCTTTTACCAGTGGGTTTGTACAAGGATGGAGCCTGAGCTCCGTCAAATCTGTTGGAGCATTTCTATTCAACTCTGTGAGATGTCATGATATATGTGATACACTAAGAAGTTGTTTTCACTCTCACTATTCACCACCATATTTTGTTATGTACTTTATTATTTAGACATGTTGTGTCCAGTATATAGAAACATCTCTGCACGCAATCATACCACTTCAACCACTGAGACATTCCATTTAACCAAAACTGAAAAGAGGCTGACCTCCAGAAAGAGAAAAAGTCCTCCAGTAACCATAGTAATTACTAAGAGGGAAAGAAGGTTTATTATTGTAACCATGACGACAAAGGTTCTTCTTAACCTAAGGAAAGCATTTAAATAACCCAAACCAAGATCTTTCTCTAAACCTAACAAGGCAGTATTTGTGCCTAAATGTAAACAAAACCGTGACTTTTCCACGGCCTCAACCACATGTTTATTGTTGTTACCATGACAACATGACATGGTCTGGTATGCTTCTACAGATCTACAAACAACCTATATGAGTTGAATGTATATGTATATGACTTGCTGATTGAAAGCTTCCTGTGATAATACATTTGGCAGATGGAAAAAAATGTTTTGCAACTCAAAAGAAACAAACGTCTCTCCATCCGAGAGACTTGATGGAGCTCAGGGTCTGCCCGTTCCAAACCATTTGACTAGATAAACAGGGAATCTCTATTATAGCTTATCTGTCTGACGCAGAGAAGGTCATGTACAGTTACATCTTGACTTGTGTCACCAAGAGGGGATAATTAATGAGATTACTAAAAATTTGCACAGCCTGATTCGAAATTTGGAAACATGCTGCGCCTATTGTTCCTCCTAATGTGTGAGGGCTTCAAGTACATAATCCTAGGAACAGGTTATGGAAAAGGAAAAAGGCGAAACTCAACAGAGCTCAACAGGAAGTTGATGAGATGTCTCTGTGTGCGAGTGTCTCTGTCAACTAAAGCAGCACAATTTGTAGCTTTTACACTCTCTGTAATGTTTATGGACCAATCATTGAGATGTGGGGAAAAAAAAAAAAAGACTGACTCAGACTTTGTCCTCTGTGCTGATTAAGCCTGGTTGATAATTAGTGTGCACAAATTAGTGTGCATGAATTAGTTATTTTTGTGCACAAATTACTGAATTGAGGGTGCAAATAAATTGTGCACATGAATTATGAATTCCAGAGTAGAGATTATTCAATTGTGACCACAAATTCTCCACCATGACACCTCCCAGGCTCCACAGCATACAACACATACAGTTAGTACAGACAGATGAGAACTAATACCCTGATAACCAAATACAAATGCATGTGCTGTGCCCTAAACTAAAATGTATTCCTCTAATCTATTAATTAATCACTGTAATTGTAGAAAGCAGGAAAGAAGAAGCAAAACAAAAACATTCAGGTCCAGGATGTGGCTGACATTAATGTGACTGTTGTAGCGTACATACGTGGCCTGGCATCAGTCACAAGCCATTAAGGAAGTTCATTATAAGGACATGCAGAGTTACGGACCCACAATTGACACTTTGTGACTCTTCCCACCATCAAACTATCAGATTGATAGGAAACAGAGACAAAGGACCCCTCTTCCACAAACAGACCATGCTGTTAAGCATGTCCGAACGACACAGAACCAGACCAAAGGTCAAAGGGCCAGCTCCAGAGGATTAACCAATGGACACCAGACAACTGGAGAACAGTTATACAGAAAACAGTCATGATCAATTCAACCATAGTCACAAAGTTCGGAGAATTCCAGAAACCAGAAGAGAAAGAAAAGTCAGAGAAACCCAGATGACAAGAAGATGCGAGAAGCGAGAAACAATGCAGAAACTAGAAGCTGAGATCTTTGCTCAAAGCTCAGAGTCCCGGCTCAAAGCCCGGCTCTGTAGCCATGGAAACTCTTAGCTCTAAGCTGCTAGCCACAAACTCATGGCTCTTAGTCATTTTTGCACTTTTCGCGTCTTTTATTTTTCTTTGCCAGAAGCTCCAGGTAACGTCATTTTTGTCGACATGCGCGATCTTTTATTTTTATAAGCCAAGTCAAGACCAACTGAACCAAAACAACAGAAGTGCCTCAGAGTAATTTTGTAACTTTTAATCATCAAGTTTTCCTTTTTGAAGATTTTGACAACTTTAGAGTCATCTGGTCAACGGCAGTCTCCTCTAAAGTTATCCAACCAAAGTGAAGAACATTAGAGTTTATTTCGCATCAACCAGCAAGAGTGACCAGCAGATAACATCTGCACGACCGCCTGCAGAGAAGCCGAGCAGAAATCAAGAGTGACCGAGACAGAAAGTCTCCTGGCAAACTCCACCAGAGCTGAACCGCTGAGACACCGGCAGAATCCGTCATCGTGATAACGGGACACGGCCTCCAGGAGAATCCACCCAGATCCCGCATCTCCAGGGTTACCATGGCAATCACAGCCACCTGGGTTCCAGCCGAGGGTCTCCAGCTACAGCGCAACTCACAGTAGGCCGGTCTTAACACTCTGCACTCTGAGTTGATGTCGAAATATAGCAATATTTAATCATCAAACCTGATTCGTAGACGTAGCATCATTAGCTGTATAGCCATAGTGTATAGCCATAACATTCTCTCCCACCATTGCCAACTCATCACACTGCTCATTTCATTATTATGTTCATCTTTATGATTATTACACCTTGCATTTACTCTGTAGTTTAGTTAATAAACTCCTTTATTTACACCCAGTTGTTGTCCTGTTGTATTCTTTTGACGTAGAGACTGGAGATCCATTGAATCGAGAAGTCATGGCTTCCGATATGAGATTGATAAATTTGGCAATGAAGTAATTCATTGTTGTCCTCCTAGAGGACTGGTGCCCCATTTCAACGAGAGTAAATTCTAAAATATGGTGTTAACGCTACACTGTACATTATACTCCTGCATCTTTAATGAAGCCCAAAAGACATTACTGTACCGCATTCAAAAGAACTGAATGGAGCACAGTTTTCTAACCCTTCCATCTCTCATCATCTGTCATGGATGAGGATGTGAAATAAATAAAAAAATCAAGAAGCAGAAACGACCAAGAAAACTGTAAAATGCAGTCGATCAGCAACAGCAAAGACTTACAACTTCAAGACTCTAAACAAATCCCAGCATAATTTTCTCCTATTCATCTGAATCTCAATATCCCTCCTTTAGTTTTTCTCTTCCACCCTTCACAGTTTAGTAGCTCTATATGAATCTGATGAGAAAGCCATGCATTGTTGGAGCAAAATAAAAAAATTCCCCTCAGCCAATCCACCTGTTGTTGGCAATTATTGCATATACAAATTGCACACACAGCCTCCCTCCAGACTACACGCATGAACACGCGGCTCAGAGAAACAAGGTATTTCTCCAGGGCAATTCCTCCACTACTAATAAGTGAGTTTTTCATTGGTTTGTGTTATTCACACTTCAACTGCTTCTCAAGATATTCTGAATTTTAGCCCTGTGGAATCTGCAAAACCACACACAGTGATGTGTGCTTGCAAAATTGTGAGCATGCATACACACATACACACATCTCATTGGTGTTCTGTAGACAGCTCATTTCTCATCCAAATGTTCCTCTGTTCTGTTGCTCATTTTCCTTCCTATGCTCTCATCCAGGATTGAGAAAAGACATACAGACACACACACACACACACACACACACACACACACACAGAGTAGGAAATTATGCAATTTACGCATATTACATGTTGCTTGTGCAAATAAAGCAGGAACATGTCACTTCACTGCCTTGAGACACATGAGAAACCGACGAGCAGACAAACAAACATGCTACATACAAACAGTGCTAATGTAACATGAAAGCACAGGAGTAGAGGGTAAGTAGCAATTACATGAGAGAAGCTAAACATGTACTGTAAAGTAAAGTCAAGTAAAGTAAAGTAATGTACTTGTAAGTAAAGTAAACAGTTGTTAATTGTAACACTGGCTATGTAGCAATAGCAAAACATACAACTAGCTCCTTTAAGTTCTTAATATTATTTACATTCTTCACAAATGGTCACTAAACTAGCAGCGTTTGTAGGTGTGGAAAATCATTTATAAACATGAATTAAAACTCTTCTACATATATACAGTGAATTGCGTGTGTGTGTGTGCGTGTGTGTGCGTGACGAAGCAGATTAGACTTGTTGAATTTCTGAGTGTTAAAACCCTAACCTAAAATGTGAATGTTACTTAATTAATGTTATAGAAAAAAAAAAACCTTCAGAGGCTCTAAACCTTACCTCTGTTCACACAGACCGATAATTTATGTGGGTGTGCATAATTGTGTATGATTACAGGCATCAGGACAACATCCGCGCATGTATTTCCATTTTGGCAAAGTCATCCTAATTCTCTGAGCGCAAAACAATCTGAGACATAGTTTTAGTCACAATGGCCAAGCCCTTCAATCCTCTTAAGGCAGCTTTGTTTTGCTCATTCGCTGTCTGCTGGGAATTGCGTTTGTTAACGTCGGACCGGGAGCTGTAATCCCACCCCCAACCCACAGCCCCCTCATTCACCAAATCTCATTATTAATCCCAGTGCCTCGATTATCTACATGTTCTTCCTCCAATCTTGGGCCGTAATCTGTTTGTCTGTATTTGTGTGTGTTTGTATGTGTCGCAGTTGGGGTCATATCTGAAAGCCTCTGGCACAAAAAACTATCCTACAGCAATTCTATCTTGTATTAACTTTTATCTTATCTACATGTATTATTTCTTCTCCTTCCACTTCCCTTGTGCTCTTTCTTATTTTCTACTCTTCTCTGCTTCCATCTTCTCTTATCATTTCCTCCTTTCTCCCCCTACTCTGCACTCCTCTGGTCTCCTTTTACCTCTTTTACCCTTACTTTCTGTCTTTAGTTTTACCATTTCTTTCCCTTTTTCTCTCATTCTCTTCATCACTTTTCACTACCTATCTCTTTTTTTAATTTCCTTTACCTCTCTCCTCTCTTCCCCCTTCTATCCAGATTTTCCCCTTCCCTGGCATGTCGTGTCTCATCTCCCCTCCTTCACTGAACCTGGAGGATCACACAGCAGATGTTACAGAGCTCAGGTAGTGTCGTGTGACTGAAATTGTGACAATCATGCAGCATCTATGTCTCTGGGTTGACATCGTCGCCCGCTTTGCCTTGTTCTCTGCCTGTCATCTGTTTGGCTGATACTTCACAAAGAAACATTTTCAGCTCTTCCATTCTGGCCCACATTCGCTTTTCATGAAAGACATGCAGCACGATATTTTTGAGACAGCGGAAGCTGCGATTTGTCATTCCCGGATTTGAGTCATGTTCACTGTATTCAGCAGGACAAAATGAAACACCATTTTCACCTGTTTAACAAAGTCCCCCTCCCCCATCCCGCGCCATTAGGGTAGGCAGTAACAATATTGTGACCAATCAGTAAAAGTCGTCTTTTATGTGTTTAAGTCTCCAAAACAGACGTTAGAAGCATCATCTACACTCAATCACAGTGCTCGTAAACTTGAAATAGAAGTTCTGCATCCAGATGTGCATGTATCCCACACTAGTGGTTTATAGTTTAGGCTCCACCTGTTAACTATCAAATAATCATATTAGCTTTTCTGCAAAGTAGAAGATTATATCAGTGGAGAAGAATGTCTGCAAGTCCACATCCAGGTACGAAGAGTTAAAGGTGTCATGACCTGTGAAACAATGCATGCATATTAATTAAAGGTCTTGCTAAGCCTACAGTGTAGACGCTGCCAGTGGTGGAAAGTAATTAAGTACATTTACTCAAGTGTTTTAAACCATCTAAAAATCCTCTGCTATGATAAATATCTTGTTGAACATGGTTCTCCCACATAAAAAATTAACAAAATGGAAAACTGGGGCTGAAAGTACATCTACGTTTCCTCACTGACATATTCTGGATCAGGCCTTGTGCCCCACCCACCAGGCAGATGACATGTTGACAGGTGAAAAAGCAAGTATCAAGATAGTTAGAGGAGGAAACATCAGACAGACTGTTTGAGCCTCAGTCAGACCCAGGCTCAGATGAGGAGTCTGTTGTGACCAGAAATCAGCAATTATAAGGCATATGTAACTGGCAGCTGCTGACAGTGTTAGTGGTTGTGCTAATGTAAACTCTCGCTGCACTGACAAGTTTTCAGGTTTATTTCGCCTGCCCTCTTTCCCTGCAAGTTGACAGGATCGGTTCTTTACGTTTGTGATGTATGAATCCCAGATTGTCTGAATCTGTTTTTATGTTTTATGTTATTGGTTCACTGCAGTTCAAGTTGGAAACACTCAGTCATGGTGTTGATGATTATTTCACTTATGATATGTCTTGTATTATATTAAAAAAAAACATCATATACTGTAGATGTTAACAAGGTTAAAAAGAATTTCATCAGAGGGGGTCTTTAAATTAGATTAAGTCAGTGGATTCCAACCTTTTTGGCTTAAGCCCCCTGCATAAATTTCAGTGTCTAGTTGAAACCCTTCATATTTCAGATGTCTATTATTAGCATTTCCACCAAAGAGCCATTTTCACCCTAAACATCTTAGACGGTTTCATTCATACAACTGCTTGATGCCACAAATGATACAATCATCTAATATTTCACAAAACAAAAAAAATAAGATTAGAGAAAAGTTCCAAAATTGAAAAAGGTTTGTGAATCAGAACTTTCCTTTTTCTTATTTCCTCTCCCATTAATCATTTTATGACCTTTCAGATTTATCGCGTGACCCTTTGGAGGGGCCCAAGCCCAGACTGTGAACCATTGCACTAAACTAGACACAAGTTAAGGTGAAGCAATTTTCTTCAAAGTCTCCGATAGGTGTTTATATGGGTAGAGGTCTGGTGACTGTGAGGGCCATAACATACTATTCACTATGTTTCAATACTCCCTTTAGAGACCTCTCACACCCTGTATGGAATCATCTGGATTAATTATGTCTCTCCACTTATTTATTCTTACTGTACATGTAAAGGCTAAACCTTTTAAATGAAATACTAATTCAGTGGATTTGGGAGAATCCCTGTTGGTTTTCCGTGAAAGCAGCTTATTACGACCTATAGTTAGATGACCTCTAGTAACTGTTGTAATTATGATGGGAGAAAAGGAGAAAGTTCTTGGTGACGATGTATATAGGGCTTCCAATATGAGACTGATAAATTTGGCAATGAAGTAATTCATTGTTGTCCTCATAGAGGACTGGTGCCCCATTTCAACGAGAGTAAATTCTAAAATATGGCTTAACGCTACATGGTCATCATTATAAAAAATTATTATAGAAATACAAATTCAGTGGATTATGAGGAGGACCAAACACATACTGTACAATTCTGATTTAGTAATGAAGTCTAAAGATATACGAATATAACCAGGGATAAAACAAAGAACAAAACTAAAACAATAAATGAAAACTATGATTGTGTTCTATAATACAGTGGTCTGGAGGGCATGTAAAGCAATCAAGATATCTGCTCCATCTGTGTTGTGCTCTAGACAATATAGGTGTCCCAATATGTAAATCAGTGCAACATTGTGGATAAGATTAACATGGAGAGAACGAAAGTAGAAAATGTCCATATCTGTAATAATTAATGTATTGTATAATTCTGTATTTGTGTGTGTGTGTGCGTGTGTGCGTGTGTGCGTTTGCATGCATGTGTGTAATCCAGGGATTATGTCTAACGTGGATCCAGCCAGTCATCCTGCTCTGGTCCAGCAGTGAGCCAGATTACACGCTGGCTCCAGCCAGCCAGACTCAAATCCTGCCCTTTTCACTCACTGCTTCTAATTAAATGAAGCTGGAGGGTAAAATTAACTGCTACAAGACACAGCAAGAAAGCTTAGTGGATATGTTTGCTATGAGACTTTATGTTCATCTGGTCTCACATATGTTCACAGGGAGTATTGTATGTGCATGTGCGGTTGCTGCCTCAGGATTAAAAAAGTATTTGAACATATTAAGTATAGAGCACCTGTAGCAACAGCTGCTATTACCTCTTATCTAGAGGTCTGATGTACTCTATATATGTATGTGCCTCACTGGTTCCCTCCATATGTAAGGCATGTACACATGGATGTAGACATTCCTCTAAGCATCGTCACTTCAAAGCTGAAATCTCTCATTTCTTTCAGTCATAATCATAATTTTATGGCATCTGCATGGTCGAGTGTTGTTAGATGTTAAAGTCAAACCCGCGCTTGAGGGAAAAAAAATAAATAAATCAGCCACCAAATTGAAGAAATGTGTACTTTATATTTAGTTTCATCAGAGAACACCATGTCTGTGAGACAAAGAAAGCCCTTGTAGGGGCAGTCACAGCGTCAATTAGGCTTTTCTTGTGTTCTAGCAGACTTGTGAAATGTCATCAGCCACAGCCTGAGTACTGTTCGAAGCCAAATCCGCATCCAGTCAAGTACAGATCAAATACCTCCAAGTGTTCTCGCTCCGCCCGTTTTATCGAGGATACTTTGGGAGCTGACTCGAGTGGACTGGCTCTGTTGTTTGTAGCGTTTTGATATATGATATAATTTCTTCTGGAAGATGAAATTTGGTCTCAGAGTTAAAATATAATATTTTGTTGCTGCCCTTTTTGTCTGAGAAGATAAAGTGGAATACATAATAAATACAAAACAGTGCCGCCTCTGCGGGATTTGAGATTCTTATATGTACAGATATATCACAACATTTCAATAAAAATAAATAAACAAAAATGAACAGAGGCAATGCTGTCCATATTAAATCCCCTTCCTACTCAGATTTTTTTCTTTTTTTAAACTCACAAATTGAAAATGCGCATTAAAACAGATGGATGGAACCCCACCTTTAGGTGATCCCCTGCCTTTCACTCTAGTGTCACCAGCAGGTTGAGATTTTTCGACTTTTTCGATGCTCTGACTTTGTGTCTTACAGAAAGAACAGTTTCACATTTGGGAGACGGTCCTAACGAGTTTGGTGATCCACTGACTTTTCCCCTATCCCCACCATGAGAGCAGCATTTGTGGCTTTGAGTGAAATGTCTTGACAATGTTTGGAGGAGTTTTAAGGAAATTTAGTAAGACATTCATGTGCCCTTCAGGATAAACTGAAATCACTTCTATGATCCATTAAAGTCCAACTGAAATTGAGTTTTGTGCAGTTTAAAACATTATCTATGTGTTTTTTTAAGATGTATTCTTGATAGTTTTGTCTTATAAAATGGAAGAAAAAAAAAAGGTCTGGGGAAATATGGGAAAGGCTCCTTTTCCTCTCTGCGAGCTGAAGGGGGAAGTCAGCGTCTGTGTTTGACTGACAGGTGTTCACCACAGGGAACGAGAGACAAAGTAAACAAGCGTGAACTGTAGCTGTGGGTCATGGGCAGACAGTGAGTTGATAGCAGTGATGAGGAAGGACAACAACAGTGTCCAGACATTTCAAGATATGTTTACGGTACATGTTTGATGTGCTGCAGCTGAGCAGCTAATTAGCTATCGAGCCTGCATACCGAGGACACCACTGCACTGTTTGCTAGGCAACTCTTTCAATAATCATTAAAATTATTGAAGAAAAATCACTTACACTTCCCTTTATAAATTACAGTGTGGAAGTTTGTGGGTCGACATTTAAAACAAGGATAAATTCAAGTCTTACTACAGAAATCGAGCCTGACAAATTATTAATAAGGCTGGTTACTATGACCACACCAATCTATCATTTCTAAATTCCAATGCTATGAAATATAAAGACTCAGTCTATGATGAGATGATGCAAATATACTAAAGTGCTAAATGTGATCTGAGACGTATTTACAAGTTTACTGTACAAAAAGATAAAAAAAAAAAAAAAGGAGGAGGTTTTTTTTTTTGTTGGGATTAAATTATGGAACAATGCTAATATAAATTTAAAAATGCTTCATTTTCTTTGGGTTTTCAAAAGAATGGTTTACAGAGCTTACAGGTGTGAACTATTTCTTTTTTGGTCGGTAGCTTCAGTTGATAAGAATGTAGGCGGACATATATAAGCATTTCTCTCCTGCAGGAGTCTGTTCAGTCATTACTTAATACATAGACCGCTGGCTTTGTTCTTACAGTCTATAAGGGTTATATTTGCTGCATTATACTTATACTGCAAGCAGAGTTGGATAAGAAGGAGACTTTAGCAAGAAAGTTAAAGTGGGTTGTTGTTCAGAGTCTGCTGTCTGACGTGAAAGTCTTTTCAAATTAAAGGCTTAATCTATGTAGATGATACTGGAACAGTATTCTGCCATCATTAAAACAAAAAAAAAAATATAAAATATTAATTTCTCTCCAACAGTTTTTTTCTCAAAGCAGAACCTTTTTGTCTGAAGGCAGATAACTTATTTAAAGATGATGATACTTCTACACAGCAAATATTCAAACTAAAAGCATAATGTGTGGCTAGTAATCCAAATGAATTTACTTCATTAGCGAAACTCACTTGCCTTTAGTCTGGTTTTCTGGAAACTTGTCCCGCTATAAGTCACATGAAACGGGGGCATTGTGTGGTGTAGTGGTCTCATGTCGTTCCCCTTCTCTCTGCCTCCCCGTTTCCAGTCTCTCTCTACTATACTATCCAATAAAGGCATAAAAAGCCCCAAAAAATATACTTAAAAAAAAAAAAAGGTAAAACAAAATGAAACTGTGGCTAATGAAACATCAAGTTGGACTCATTTTCTTTACCTATAACCACCATAGAGATAAACGCTGTACAGAAAAATATTTCAACTTTATTCTCGTACCATTGCAAGTGTGAGAATTGACTCCTAATTTCATCATAACATTCAAATTCTGCATGGAGTTACAGTTGAGACAGTGATAAAAGCTTGGTGTTTCGTTTAATTGGTTGCAAAGAGCCCTTCATTTCCACCATTAAAGATCTGAGCCTGAGGATACACAAAGCATCAGGCTGAATTACACAAAGTTAAACAGGGTCACCATGTCTCCTCTACCACTAGAAGCACCAAAGAGCTTATTTCGTCATCATGTTTGCAGTTAAAAGGATTTGTTGAAACACTCTCACCCCACTTTTGGCCTTGTACACAGAGTGAGCTATGCTAATGAAGACACTCAGTTCACTTGTTTGCCAGAGATGCGAAACAAGAACTGGCAGCATGTGACAGCTAACATGCTAGATTTTTCATCTAATACGAGGTTGTGAAAGGTTTGATTCTATTTATAACGCAACTGAAGCAAACAAGAGCTGTGTTTCAAGTTAGGCTCCACCAAGAATATTCTGAAAATCTCATTTTTCATCCGCATGTCAGACTCTGTAACACTGGAGAGGCCAGGCAGTTAAACCCTGTCAGGGAACTGCAGCACTGATGTCTGCACCCACTGAGGCCTTGTGAAATATTATGAACCCAAATGCTGCAAAATCAGAGCCTGGTCCCCTGCCAGTTAATGTTACACTGAAGCATGTACTTATAGTGTGAGGAATATACTTTGGTTTTATAATGAACGGTTGTAAGAAGGAATGCAATTTCTTTCAATTGAAGCAGCCCCAGTGGAAAGTAGGAAAGCCAGTGTTTAATGTTCCTTCAAAGCTCTTTTGATTGCCTAGAAGCTCACCTTTACCAAACTGTCCTGTCTGTGTGTGTGTGTGTGTGTGTGTGTGTGTGTGTGTGTGTGTGTGTGTGTGTGTGTGTGTGTGTGTTTCTGTGGTTTCTATCCTCACAACTTCAAAGGGCTGTTTAATGGTTTGAGGTTCAGGTTAGAATCAGGTTTAGGTTTGGGTAAGGCATTTATTTGTGATAATTAAGGATCTATGGAATGCATTGTATCAACGTCTTCCCAATTACAGAAAGACCACGTGTGTTAGAGTGACCATTGCATTCTTCTTCACTTCCCTGGCCACAGCCCTTCTTGCCCAGTAACTCAGTTTGGCCAGACGGTCATCTGTAGGAAGGGCCCTGGTGGTTGCAAACTTCCATTTCACAATTCTACACAGAACAGCAGCTAAAATATGTCCAATTCAATTCAATTGGTACGCAGAAATCTGCAGCAGTGCCTCACATTCACGCTCTGATGACAATATTTATATCACGCAGACCCTAGCGGACCCTCACATGCATGGATGCATAAAGTATAACATTGGCTTAACTCTATGGACACCACAGGGCTGTGGCGGCTACTACAGTATCTGAACCAGAGAGCAAGAAGCAAGAAACCTGCTGCACAGGCAAAACAGTAGGAAGGCTGCAGGCCCTGATCTGGTATCATCTGCTACCATGAAACATAGTGCATATGAACTTTTAACTGGTCCCTGGCACAGTGATTGTGCGCCTAAGAAAGCCAACCCAAGCTGTCTGAATGACTACAGACCTCTTCCTTTGACATCTGTTATCGTGGAAATCTTTGAACGCCTGGTATGTAACATCTCTCCGTTGTTGTCCAAGAACCTTTCAGTTTGTATATAGAGTAAACAGGTCTGCTGATGATGCAGTTTCATTGTGCCTTCACTCTTTTTGCCTCTGGAACCTATGCAAGTGTTCTGCTTGTCGAGTACAGTTGAGCCTTTAACACTGTTCTGCCATCCAGGCTGCATGAAAAAGTCTTTCTGATGGGAGTTGACGAGTCTCTGTGTCAATGGGTCCTTAACTTTTTGTTGGAGAGGACGCAGGTGGTCGAACAAATTCTCTAAACCCTCAAGCATTAGCAAACCCCATAGGGGGTGTGTACTGTTCCCACTCCTGCGCTCATTGTGCACAAATGACTGCATTTCCCATTCGCAGCCTGTTAGGATGTTTCAGTTCGCTGATGGCACCACAGTAATGGGTTTGATCTCTAATAGGTTTGAAAATAACGCATGCAAATAATGCATGGTGTAATGCAAACAACCTCTGGATGACTTATCGTTGGTCATCAATAACACTGAAATTCAACAAGTGGTCAGCTAGAAATTCCTGTGAGTGTCAATTTCATCCACCTTGAAATGGAGGGAAAACACAACTACTACTCTCAAGAAAGCACACCAGAGACCTCTCTTTTAAAGACAACTGAAAAAACTGTGGTATATACAGGAATGGCATATTGCAGCTGCATAGAGCAGCAGTGGAGAGCTTTGTGGTTACCTCAGGACAGGAGACAGCTGGACAAAACTGATGCATACAGAATTATTGGATACAATCTCAAAAAAGAAGAGCCTTAAAGTTCAAAAGTACTCCTCTCAGCCTTCTAACAACCTTTTCATTTTCCCTTCCCTCCCACAGAGGACTAAGAAGCATTAAGACAGGAACATCCAGGTTCCAGAACAGCACATATCCCGAAGCTGTCAACCTCCTCATCACACTAGACTTAGCACTGCAGGCCACTCAGCAGGTTTAAGAACTTCATTAGTGGGTCGTTGATGTTGCTGCTAATTCCCCAACAGGTGCTTGCATTTCATCCATGGTGTTCTTATGTGTCGTATTTTATTTTCTTCTATGTTAAGAATTTGCTTTTTGCTCTCATGATTATTTTCTCTATCTCTTTTATACGTATCTACAGGTACAGTGTGTAAGATTTAATGGCATCTAGCGTTGAGGATGCAGATTGCAACCAACTGAATACTCCTTCCCTCACCCCTTCCTTGGTGGCCTTCAGGTAACATAAAGACATGAAAGACCCTCTCTAGAGCCAGTGATTGGTTTGTCTGAGGACTTGCTCCCTGTGCAGACATGAAGGACTCATGATCCTTACTTTAAGGAGATTTGTTGAATATACGCTAATGAATATTATATTCCATTTATTGCCAATTGAGCACCCCGAATGCTATACACTGGTATTTAATGTATTATGTGCTTTAGGAGTGAGTGTGTGTGTGTTAGTGTGTGTATGTATGTATGCGTGTGTGTATACAAAAACACACTTATTTTCCTCAACAAATTTCAAGCAGACTCCCCTCACCTCATCCCTTGTACACCTGCTTGACATTGTAGTGTCATCACCGTATCGACATCAGTGGCGTCTCTGGGAACACGTCAAAGCTGCAAAGAAAACTGTTGCTCTATTCTCACATCATTTCCCGTCTAACCCCACTTGCTACTCGTGCTAAAGTTTGCATAATTTTCATTTTAATGTTTTTGTGGGCATGTGAGTGCCCGTGTCCAAAACTAGATGCTGTATAGTTGAGCTTTAGCACTGGTATTAAAAGCTGAATGCCAGAGCCACTCAAGTGTTGAATTGTTGCTGGAGGCGAGGGGACACAGTCACACTTAGGCGTCAGGAGATTTTAAACTTTTCCTTTGCCGCTAATAAGGGTATTTTGTGCAGAAGAAATTGTCAGACTTTCCCCAGCTGTCCCCAAGTAATTTTTACCCAAATTTTATAAATCCAATCATGTCAGCAGGATATTTAGGAAATATGTGGAAAGAATTTGAAAAGGTAAAAGAAATATTTACACATCTGTATTCCTTGCTGTATTTTCAAGATCTCCTCCAGACATGACAGACAGATATGGTTTATTGTTATGGTTAATTACTCCATTAAAAATCCTTCTCCATCACTGAATAATAACAGAATCTATGCATATGCAAACTTTGTTTAATTTCAAAACTTTAACTACTAGACACAACTTGCCTTCTAATTTACTGAAAAGTCAGTTACAGTGTATGTGCACCAGAGGTTTCAAGTTTCTACGTTCTGCTTGTGTAAGTTGCATATTGGACCACCGGCTTCCAAACCAGCTGTGATGTCACAACATGTCATTTAGGCAATATCAAATGAGAGGGATTGTTGTTGTACTGAATATCAGCACCGTGATTCAGACATAGGTACTAAAGACACTCACAGCCGTGCTGATATTCAGTACAACATCACTCCCTCTGGTGTGATATTGCTTTTATACTACAGTTGTACGAACACTATATATATATACATATATATGTGTGTGTGTGTGTGTGTGTATAATATATTTATCTTAGCAAAGTTTGTTACAATCTAAAATAGATAACGACCATTATTGTAACGCTGATTAATGGTTAATGGAACAGCTGTAAAGCGGAGTGATACATGTAGCTGAAAGGCTTAAAGACTCTATATCAGCGCTCATGGCATGACTCCAATCAAATAACGTGGTCGAAACTAACTGTTGTATAAACGTATGTATCTATTCAGGGTGAGCAGAGATTTTATTTTTCTATTTTCTATTCTATTTCAGCAATGAAAGTGAAAACAGCCTTCCAGTGTCAAACTCCGCACCTCAAATAATAAAAAAAAAAAAAAGAGTCAAACATCCAAAGTGAGGTAACAAAAAATCAAGATACATTTTTGAGTAAAGGAGGACTTAGGTGCTAATGAGGGGTTGGAGTCGGCCTGAACAATCTGGAGTGGCGTTCCCACTCCTTCGGTTAATATGTAAATAAACTGATTGGCAGTTTCATACATAATAATGTGGGCTGGTGGACCATCAAATAATCCATTAAGGTTTTACCGACCCCATCTGTCTCTTTACCGTCCCTCTCTGCTTGTCTTTCAGCGTGTGGTTGAGAGCTCGCTGCATGTGCGTTCCGGGACTGTGCTCACAGATGTATGGATGCTGTAATGCTTTCAGCATCTCTCTCCTTTAAGTGATGAACCCTTGTGGTTTGTGGTACATCCTGTAGCCAGTCCGTTTTCACTCCACTCTCCCCACTCTGTGCTTAGCATGAATGTTTTATTGATATGGTGATTAAAACAAGACTGAGGCTGTGTTCACACCTGACATTAACATACATCTCAGGTGATCAGATCACAAGTGAACAGCTCTAGGCGTGTCAGCTCTAGGCGTGTCAGTTCACACCTGACATTAAAATGTGTCTCTACATGCGTCTCGAGTGACCACGTGTGATCAGATCTCACTTCCCCGCTGTGTATGCAAATAAACACGTTTGCGTTGCTGTTTTTAGGCAGTCCGATTACAACAGATGGGTCTGTTGCCAATGTGTTGGTGAGTGTGTGTGTGTGTGTGTGTGTGTGTGAGAGAGAGAGAGAGAGAGCGAGCAGCCCATGGAGGGGTTGAGCGAATCAATGTGCTAATTAGACTGTGGCAGAGGACGTCAGTTGAATAGGCGGTACTTCAGTGACCCAGGATGCATTTGCATTCACAATGCGAAAAGAATGCGGCCACATGTGGCCCTGTTCAGACCTGCATTAACATCCGTCTCAGGTGATCCGATCCCAAGATCACAAGTGGACAGCTTTAAGTTCAAGTGTGAATGCTCTCAAGACGCAGTGAAGACGCATTTGAGATCAGATCACTCAGACCACATTCAGAGGTGGTCTGGACCACATGTGTCCACTTTCTTTTAGCAATGTGAACGCAAATGCTTCCTGGGCCACATCTGAAGTACTCTGCCACAGTCTGATTATTCCCAACAGTTTCATAACAAACTAAATATATTTAGCTATTTCAAAAGACTAAAATTTTATTTCATTGTAGAGCAGCAAAATACCAGGTGTTAGCAAGGCCTGAGCATCTAAAGCTAGTGGCTCAGTGAGCCTGTACTGAAGCCCAGTGGTGCTTTGTTCTAAATACTAATGTCAGCTAGCATGTTCACAGTTTCAGTTTAGCACTTCAGCATGCTAATATTTGCTAATTAGAGTTGAACACAAAGTAAAGCCGAGGCAAATGAAAATGTCATTAGAATTTGCAGGTATTTAGTCATAAACTGATGTAATGTAAAATTTAAACAACTGACCTGATGATGGTGCCAGATGAAAAGCTTTATTTGTTATGTAAAGCTGTTATGTTAAGACCTGGGAGTTCAGTTTACGAGCTCGACGGTTCTGGGATTATTAGAACATTTTCTGCCATAGTATTAAATAAAAATTTCCTTTAGCGCCACTGGGCAGGTCGTTTGTTTTGATGTGTTCATTTCCTTCACGTTTTTTTAATCACCAAAATCATCTGAGAAAGAATTTGCCTCCAAACTAAACACAGCATGAACGCATTCGCACACAGTTGCACACTATCACCACAGGCATTTTGCCTTCATTCTGGCAGCACAGTCTCAAAAGCATATGCTTTGAGGTTCTGTTTATTCCTCTAATTTCCTTCTAATTCCTCCTTTCTCTTCCATCATCTCCCCAGCTCTCCTTCTCAGTATCACACCAGTCTAGACATTACTGAAAGCTGGAAATGAATTCATTCTTTAGTTCAGGCTGAAAAACATTCCATATGATAAGTTCTCACTCCCGTCTTCACAAACCGCCAGGGTTCCTTGAAGTGGGAATAACAGTATCAGCCTAACCGGAGCCTTATTTACCGTGTCGTACTTCTTTCCAACATAACAGCAGACAGCAAATCCCACAGTCTACAACTTGTTAAGTCTGAAAGCCAGGTAGTAGACCAGCTAAGCTGCTGAATTTGGGAATTCTTCATGTCTGGCAGAACCAAAAAGCTGGCATAAAGCACGCACTACAGGATGTTTATTGATCTTGATGCAACAAGAGGGTGCATTCAAAACCTGAAGACATGCCTGCTATATTAATGCAAGCTTTCTTTTTCAGTGACAGCATGAGTTGCTTGGGATTTCTCTATATTTGTTATGTCTGCTTCCCCTGCCTGATTCTGCTCACAAGCAGTGCAGAGACTTAAAACCACACCTGTGTATTAGCCATACAAACATATTTCTCATGTCCTGAGATTATTCCTTATTGATTTTCTTTCCAATTAGTTCACCATAATAAAAAAGAATTGATAAAAATTGAAAAAAAATTGATATGACATTTAATTTAAGCTTCTCAAATAGCCAAGATTTCCTGTCTTTGATGGTGGGGAAATCTTTGTGCTAATATTACTTGAAACCACATGAAAGCATGTGTGTGCAGAACCGATATGTCAACTGGTATGTTAACTTAAAGATTTAGATGGCGTTCCTCTCAGGGCTTGTAGTGCCGCCATCTCATATAAAGGGCAGACAATGATATTTGAGCACTGGAAATCTTTGAAGGGATGTTGCCAAAAAGCAGGTTGGCAGGCTGGTGTACATGCTCAAAAAAGGAATATTTATTCCAAAAATATTAACAAACAGAGGAAAAATTATCCCCAGGGAATTCAACAAAAACAATTTAAGCCAAAACAACCAAACACACTACGACCTCACAGCGAGCGCCCACCTTCTCTCCTCCCTACTGACCACTGGATGGTATTTTACCTTCTCCTCCGCACATAACTGGAACATACCACCTACTCAGGTAAGTATGGGGGTGAGTTACATACACAAACATAAGCATACAGAACACCACACAAATATAAACACTGAATTCTTCTGTTACTGCTGACAATAACGATCTATATAAGCACATAAATTATTCATAAATGGGCTGACCCTTCCAACAGTTAACAAACCGCACACACACACAACCTCACAACCATTGTATTGAATAATCAAAATCTTGAGAAATGAATGGAAACATTCGACTGACGTACTGATGAAGTAACAAATCACAAAACAGTGTTAAGGTGGGGGAACAGGATCAACACCAACGGTAAATTGATCCCACAAATAGTCGACTCCTTGCTCTGACCTACAGACTTCAATAAAAAAAATTAAAAAATATTAGGCAGTGAACCACACCATTGTGGTGATCGACACTACATGTGCATATCGTACTGATGTGTATTGTTCCACAGCTGCCAAAAACGCATGAGTTACTTTTACAATAACATTTACTACAGCTTTAAAGACCACGCTTCATACAGTGGGGTCCAAAGGTCTGCAGAACCCAATTAAACATATCCGGAGAGACATGAAAATGGCCGACCACCGACAGTCCCCGTCCCGGCTGACAGAGCCAGAGAGGATCTGTAGAACAGCAGAAAATCCCCAAATCCAGATGTACAAAGCCTGATGGGTCGTATCCAAGAGGACTCAAGGCTGTAATTGCTGTCGAATGTGCTTCAACTGAGTACTGAATAAAGTGTCTGAATATTTATGTTAATGTGTATTTCAGTTTTTCTTTTTAATAAATTTGCAAAATGTTCTGTTTTCGCTTTGTCATTATGCAGTATTGAGCGTAGATTCAGGGATCCATACCAAGTTTTTCATCTGGTCACATCGGAGATCCTTACTCAAAATTTAGGGGGACCTCTTAAGTCACATTGACATTCAATACAAGAACTTCATATTCTGTATTGTTTTATTTATATATCAAATGAAGTATGTATAAATATATTTTTGGTATTATCAATTTTAATCTTCTTCCACCACAGCTCTTTTTTCTGATAAAACATACGCTCCATGCCCTGATACTGTAACTAGCATAGATTCAGCATTTGCATGCTGGACTTCAACATGGCCAATCTAAATATTCCCAGCCTCCCTTGATACAGGATCCATGTAGACTACTTCACATTCTCTGGTTGACACATCAGTGTCACCATCAGTCCCGAGGAGCAAATAAGTGAAATCCTTAATCTTTACACTTCTTCTTCAGTGAATCTGCTATAACTCCAGTGAACTGCACACACACTGTGTCATTGCTGTAGGGTGGACTCACCTGAACTCCGTTCTTTGTTAACAATTCAATGCGACCCTTGAATTTAGTGAATGGCAACTCTTCCTTTGCGCTGTGATAGGCTGCACTGAATTAGATCTTCATTTGAGCCTCTTCCGCAGACCATAGTAGACTCCTGCCTTTAAAGTGCTGCAGTACCATCAGTGCATCTGTCCATGCACGCTTTATGCCTCATGCCGTTATTGTGCTTTACAAGTGTTTCATATTTACAGTTTGCGGCCGAGTCGACAAACGTCATTTTCCCCGCAAATGTTGGGCCACACCAAGAGCAGTACACACAATACACTGCTGTCCTTTCTTTGCAATATCTCAGCCACATACACTATTCCCGTTGGAGAGAGCGGGTCTTTGCCTCTTTCGCCACAAGATTGTCTGAATTGTCCTCATCAGAAATTTGGGACTGTAGTGGCTCAGGAGGGTCTGAATGAATCGAGTTTGTTTCATTGTCACTAAAGGACCAAGTGAGAGCGACAGTGCTTATGGACCGGACACAGGTAGATGGCCCGTGAAAAATGATCCCCATCCAGCATTGACATGATGACAAGAGTCTCGTATTAGCTCTCTTATCACTCTGTATCTCACTCTTTTTTCTGTCTCTCTCTCTCTCCCTCCCTCTCACACACACACACACACACACACATCAATTCTTGCTCCCTCCTGGTGTTTCACATGATACATGATGATGATTTAAAAAAAAACAAACGTGCTCCTAGTTATAAAATTTAGAAGCACTGACTCCAAACATGGTCGCAAAATGTGACCAAATGTTTACAGTCTGTGGATTGACGAGGGACAAAAGGGAATTTAAATGATTTGTGCATAACAGAATGTGAAAAAAGTAAAGGGCTCCATGGTAACGACATAGCTCCATCCCAGAAAATGTAAGGAAAAGGAAAAAAAAGTGACAGATAAAAGGACTACATAAGTTTATCCATCATCCTGCACATTAGTTCATGCAGAGTGACACAAATAATGATGTAATTATGTAAGCGTATATAAGACCTAAAAACCTAAACTATACCCAATTTTTTGTTATTTTGATTAAAGCAACATGGTTGAACTTTGTTATACCAACCATGTATAAAGCTCCATTAATCTCAGCTGTTCAGACAGACATGATCAAAAACACAAGCATTACAAGATTCACAAAGGTTAAAATAATTACCTCAAATTTTAACCTCCATAGCCTGGCAACAACAAAGAAGACCGGCAGTGAGAGAGCACCAGACAGAGAGTGAAACCTCCAGTGATGAAATAAAAAAGAATAGCCTGCGGTGTTAAATGAGTTCCCTACACACACAGCTTTAATCTTAATTTCTAAAACTGCACACAAGCAGAAATACACATGTACAGTCATCTACTGTACAATCATGTCCAAAATTACCCTTTGCAATCTTTGTAATTTTTTCATTTCCAGCCCTTTATTCCTATTGTCGCAGCTCTCTCTATCTCACTCTGCTGGCTTCCTAAACCACAGTTACAGTTTGGGTTTCAGTGAGAAATAAATACCAGAATGATTTTGTCTGTGATTTCTTTTAGGAAAAAAAATAGAATTCTGCATATTACACAGTTTTTTTCAGTAAAAGACTTTGATGAAGGTAAAATCTGCCTGAAAAAGTCGTCAAACAAACTCAATACATGTCTACGTTTGAATGTGAACGTGTCAAGATCACGTTATAGTAAAATCGAACCAAAAGCATAATTTCACTAATGACCCTCACAGTGAAAGCACATTTATATGTTAAAAGTTTCAGGACATTGCATCATTGTATTCATTTATTCACATTTTTCCTTTTCAGCAGTTTCTGCTTTAGTCATATCGAAGCTCTGAGTTCCTGTAAATTATTAGGTAAACTAAACAGTGTCCTAGGTTATTGCCTCGGTTTGTGCAATAAAGTCCAAGTGAAAGAAGTATTTTCAGCCAGAGAAAAATAAATCTTGCTTTTTGCTGCTACCTCAGGGAAAGCAACTATCAACATTTTGTGATGACAACTATCATAATGTCATCATTTGTATGTAATTTGTTATTTCACTTATTATTTTAAGAAGTGATGGCTTGCTACCAAACACTGTGCTTTAGGCTCTGTTGGTGGGTGCGATGTTCATTTTCAACTCACCTGTAGCCATGCTGAGTGTCCATACACACTCCACCATTGAAGCAGGGGTTCCTGGGATATGCGGCGCAGGGCTGATGGGACTGCTCTCTACCTGTGCAAGAGCACACAGCTGTGGATTCCACGGTCACAGATACAAGACTCATAGTCCCACAATCCACCACTGTGGGTGTATCTCGCACATTCAAAACGTTAGTGCAGCCGCCGGTCCCGGCGCACTCTGAGCTGGGACACTCGTCTATCCGCACTTGGGACACGCTGACCTGCAGGAATGACTGGAGCTGGATGGAGAAAGACAGAGAAGAAGGTGAAACACAAGATAGCACTATAATAGTACCTCTTATTTTTTTTACTTGAACCCCAGAGACTATGAGCAGTACAACAGGCTGAATCTGCCAACAGTAAGTGTTGCTAGTGCCCCCACCAGCTTCCTGTATACAAACACTGCCCACCAGGGTTTGGATGAGACTGTGGCTTTAATGTGTTATTGGAGCTCATAGATCAGTTATGGAGGCAATACATCTCATCACAAAAACAACCTGTCAGAACACTGGATCGCTTCCTGGGGTGAGGGTTCATTTTTTAGATTTATATCATATAAAATTACAATTTAAATGATGCATTTCATCATTTAAAGTGTAAATTATCTGACACAACAACAATATAATGAAATACGACTTGTTAGTGCTTCTGTTTGTCCCCTAGTCCCCTTCACTGCATTTGAGAACTGGCAATGCTGTGCAGCTTTTTTTACAAAGAAGCAGCTGCAGTGAAGACTTAGCCTCTGAAAACTGGTTTAAGTTTGTCTTAATTTTTTTGACATTTTTCATTTGAAAAAAAAAGAAGAAAAAAAACGATTAAGTTATATAAATAAAATGTATTGCCTTCCATATTGCATATCGTCCTTTATGGTGCCTCATGTCACTTCAGTAAATAAATAAAAAATGAAAATCTAGGGCACACCAATTGATTTCTCAGAAAAAATCTAAGGTAAGCATAAAATGTGGACAAGGAAGAGGAGGGATAGCAAGTCCAAACAGCTGGCAGACAGAAGCTAACATGTGGAACATATGAGTGATCTTAAGCTTATTTGCCATGTCACACTGGCTGGAGAGCCGGTCCAGCTTTAACCTGAAAGTGTTTTTGATCTTCTTGCATACATTGCTGTAATCTTTTAGTCTCCTGCGTGTACATTAGTGAGTCTTTACAATTTTTATGTCTTCGTCTATGTTGACTGACATAAACATATGGTGACTAAACCGCTTCTAATTCAAAACTTCATAGTTTTTTAATGAGTGCATTTGCAACAGGAACTACTAGCTCTAAACCCAGTCCAGGGATTAACACGCAATCTATCGTGCAACTCCATGCCCCATATTCGTGTTTTTACTGTAAATGCACACATAGGTAATAACGTCTGGCTAATCTAGTTTACACAGACCAACAAACACAGATGCATGCACACCAACACACACACGCACACACACAAACAAAACAACTCAGATGTGAAAAATGCAGATTCACTTTAGGAATGTATTACAGTACAGTAGCCAGTTTCTGGTCTAAGAAATCAAGCTGTTCTTCTTCTGCACTAGTTCCTGGAAAAGTGGGTTAAACGGTGATGAGGCAAAAGGAAACTATGAGTGTCTAGGTTGAGCAGTTTGATAAAGCACTGGAAGGGAAAATGAAATGGAAATTGAATATGTACTGTATGTGTGTGTGTGTGTTGGTGTGCTTGCATTTGGATGTGCTGTCCCTGGCTGGTGAGACTGACACTGGTCAAGCAGATTTCCATTGAGTCTACATACACATTCATGGACTCAAGCAGAGTGGGCATGAAGAGGGGCATGCGTGCATGCATAGACACAAATGTATGTGTGCACACACACACGCGCGGATACACACACTCACTGTGAACTGTGTTGAACCGAAAGAGGGTCACTTCATGCTCAATGTTCTGGACTGATTGGACCTCATTCAGTGTGACTGGATTGTGCTCACTAACCATGCAGTTCACATCTACTCCACTTATTCCCCCAAATGGCCTGTGCTTCAGCGGCTGTAACTCTGATACAGGTTATGTTTTATGGATCATTGTTATTGCTGACTGATGTCTCATACCATTTCAACTTTAAACACTGTGCTCAGCAGTGGGGCTTTTTTCCATTCAAAACCACCTGCTTTCATTTTACCCACCTGTGCCATTAATGCTTCCCCCTTAATAGTCAATTTGGACACAAATGCTTATATTCATCAGTTTCCCTAGACTTTAATGTTGGTGGGAATATGTACAGCCTTATGCAAATTAATTTAAACATGGAGGCGGGGTTGAATGGGATATAAATGATGGATCTTACTGTTTATCATATATTTACATATCTATAAACCATCTTTCCTGTACTCTTTGCCTGTGTCATTAGATGTTACGTGCGTTTTGCATAAACCGAACACGCTGCGGGGGTGGCGTCAATTGCCCCCCTAGAGGAGACTGGCTCGCAGGACAGTGTGTAGCAAGTGCGAAATGTGATTACAGCCATGGTTGAAACTACTGAGATGTCCATTAAGGGTCCTTTTATGTAGAATGGCTGTCCTACAAACCAGTCTAATCTGAAAACTACACATGGTGTAAATATAATGTGTCTCCTGTCCACTTACCATGAGAACAAAAATGGGAACAAAAGAATTCCCACAGGCTTCAGAAAGCCATGCTCCACAAAGATGTATAAGTGAGGCACAAGATAAGGTAGGTTGAACTTGAATGAAGGAGAACGTGGTTCTGCAAGGCTATTTCATCTTGGCAAGAAAAACAAATATGTGATTTCTGCTAGGTATGCAAAAGTGTTTTAAGGCTTTTAAAGTCCAGTATTGTATACAGTATCTTTTGTATCTTATACTTAACAAATCCTAGAGAATGACCACAACCAACATTGAATTTATCCTGCTAACAAGTGTTGTGTTGTGAGTCCATAAAAGAGATGAAATATTTCTTCATTAAAATCAATATAGCGGGTGTAGTAAGCAGGATGGACTCAGTGTTTCTTTTATCCTCTTCAGGGGATCTGTTAAAATAATAAAAAGTGGATTTATTATTAGCCTAATCCTTTAATAAGTTCACATTAAGCTGTTGGATGGATGCATCACTGTGTTTTAACCTGCATATCTGCTCACAAAAATGTCACTTTGATAAAACAAGAGGGCATCAGGTTAGTACTGTGTACCATATAGCCATTATGAGCTACACTGCTAATGTGGAAGCTAGAAGAGGTGGCGGAGTTGGGGGCAATGTAGCAGATAATAAACGTTACAGGCATGAGCCTCAACATCAGACTGAGATGTGTCCACAGCACTGAGTGTTACAAAGTGTTAAAGTAAGGTCTAAAAGAAAGTATTGTTGTTCATATAGAAACTGAGGCTTCATATTGACACTGATACCAAAAATTCATGTGCTGCAATACAGAGGAAATACAGAGGCAGTGTATTCACCGACACATGGCAAACTAAATGTTTACAACATACTGAACACAAAAAATGTAATGTTGGGAGGTTGATGCAACTGCGCGAGAAGTTTCTTCTGATGTTTTCTCTACTCTCAACGTCTGAATCTGTTGTTACTGATCAATTTAAAGTGATCGTGACGGACTGAAGTAAAATACTCAAAAGATTCTGGGTGGAATATTAAAGGAGGGGAGAAGGGGGACCAAGCAGGGAGTGCAGTGAAGAGGGAAACATCTGGGGATAAGAGCAGCTGTGATGAAGTCAGTGTCATGCTGGCTGTCACATGGTTATAAAGCAGTTAGCACCCAGCAGAGATATTCACCTGAAAACAACCATATATAGAGGTTAATTAGTACATCCAGTTCAGTGAGACCTAACAGACGGCTTTATTCATGCTGCTGATCATTTCTTGTTAATTTGGGAGTTCAATAAAGCATTCTAAATTCTTGACAGAGGGAGACTATATTGGTTCTTTCTCTCATTCCTTATTCCTTATTTCTTATTCATGGATAATGGCCAACTTTTTGAACTTGTTTTCAGGTGAGGCTATGCTCTGAATGGTGTCATTCATCTGTAGTAAGATTTTGAAAATGTACATCTCCCTGCTCTATGGGCTAGAAAATACTTTATCCCTCATTGGAGTCTCTTTACTCCCCAAGGCCTTAATGGGTGAAAAGAATTTCCCGACTTTTTTGAATGTACTCTACAAAGTGTTGAGGAAATGCTTATTGACTCTCTCTAAGGCAGAGCAGTGTGTATAGCAAGCAAAAAAGGACCAGAGGGACGTATTGTTCCTTGGACTATTGTTCCAAGGCACTGAGTAGATTCCACAATCCTCTGCACTGCCCTCAGGGACACATTAATACAATGACAAGATGAACCTTGGTATCCGAGCGCCATACCAATGATTTTTAAAAAGTGGAAAACCAACGTAGTATCATTAAAAGTCAAGTGGAGCGTGCTGGATTGAAAACACTGAGGGATAAGTTCCATTATTGAGGTAGGGCAGGGAAAAATAGAGAGACATAGGGAATAAAGATTTTTCTTTTTTCTAAATCTTCTACTTCTGAGGCATTACTGGAGAATTGAGAACATTAATGATAAGCACTGCTTCATCTTCTGCTCCTCTCCTCCTCCCTTCTGCAG